>NC_041385.1:485153569-485165407 GCF_002162155.2 Triticum dicoccoides
GCCTCCTCCCTCTGCACCGCCGTCACCTCCTCCTCCTTGCTGGACTCAGTACCGCCCTCCTCCTCCGTCCTCCCCCGACTCGCCGCCGGCCGGCCCCTCCTCGCTCTGCCCTTCCTCCTCCGTCCTACTCTCTCCTCCCTCCTCCAGTTGCCCCTCCTTCTCCCTCCTCCTTCCTCCATCCACAACCCCTCCTCCCTGCTACATTTTGATTTAGTAGGCTAGTTCATATGCAACATTTTGATTTAGTTCATATGATTAGTTGATTTAGTAGGCTAGTTGGTTTAGAACATTTTGATTTAGTTAATTTAGTAGGCTAGGTGATTTAGTTGATTTATAGAACATTTTGATTTAGTTGGTTTAGTAGGCAAGTTGATTTAATAGGCTAGTTGATTTAGTTGATTTATAGAACATTTTGATTTAGTTGATTTAGTATGCTAGTTGATAGCTCTGAAGATTTGGCACCACCTAGCTAGGTCTTAGGATTATAATTGTCCATCAAATTGCTTCTCGCGGAAGAAGAATCAAATTGCTTCTCGTGGAAGATTTAGCATTTGCCTGCTAGCTGTTGGTTCTATTCTAGAAGGTGTTAGTAAACTATGAAAATATAACTGAAGAAGAACCAAAAATATCACATGCTACTGTTTTTCTTTCCTGTGAAGTGGATCGTTAATCCTTTACTCATATTGCTTTAGGAAAATGGCGCCACCACCACCACCACCATGTCGACTGTGCAAGTCAAGGTGCGCCAGCAGCCTTGCAACTGGCAAGCTGTTCAGCATCTACTTCCAGCCGAGTTTTCGTCATGCGGCGGTAAGAAATTATATGAAATGTAACAACTATTTTATTTTAGTGTTGGCATTACTTCATTGTGTCATTTTGCTTTTTTACACAGATCATCCCATGCAATGTGAGGTTGAAATTCAACAAGCTGACAAGAGACACTGTGACATTTGAGGCTCCTGGGGGGGGCATACACTATGAGGTCGAGAAAGGACGCAATATGTCATAGATTGGAGGAGATGGATGGGCCCATTTCCTTGCTCGCATGCGTCTTACTGGTGGTGAGTTGATCAACTTGTCCTTTAGAGCATAAAGACCTGATGTCTACTACGTAACCTTCTCCTTGTAGATGTTGTTGGGCCTCCAAGTGCAAAGGTTTGTAGGACAGTAGCAAATTTCCCTCAAGAGGATGACCTAAGGTTTATCAATCCGTGGGAGGTGTAGGATGAAGATGGTCTCTCTCAAACAACCCTGCAACCAAATAACAAAGAGTCTCTTGTGTCCCCAATACACCCAATACAATGGTAAATTGTATAGGTGCACTAGTTAGGCGAAGATATGGTGATACAAGTGCAATATGGATGATAGATATAGGTTTTGGTAATCTGAAAATATAAAAACAGCAAGGTAACAAGTGGTAAATGTGAGTGTAAACGGTATTGCAATGCTAGGAAACAAGGCCTAGGGTTCATACTTTCACTAGGGCAAGTTCTCTCAACAATAATAACATAACTGGATCATATAACGATCCCTCAACATGCAACAAAGAGTCACTCCAAAGTCACTAATAGCGGAGAACAAACGAAGAGATTATGGTAGGGTACGGAACCACCTCAAAGTCATCCTTTCTAATCGACCTATTCAAGAGTCCGTAGTAAAATAACATGAAGCTATTCTTTCCGTTTGATCTATCATAGAGTTCGTACTAGAATAACACCTTAAGACACAAATCAACCAAAACCCTAATGTCACCTAGATACTCCAATGTCACCTCAAGTATCCGTGGGCATGATTATACGATATGCATCACACAATCTCAGATTCATCTATTCAACCAACACAAAGTACTTCAAAGGTACAAAGTTTCTATCGGATACTCAAGACGAAAACGTGTGCCAACCCCTATGCATAAGTTCATTGAACCCGCAAGTTGATCACCAAAACATACATCAAGTAGATCACGTGAATATCCCATTGTCACCACAGATAAGCACATGCAAGGCATACATCAAGTGTTCTCAAATCCTTAAAGATTCAATGTGATAGGATAACTTCAAAGGCAAAACTCAATCCATTACAAGAGAGTAGAGGGGGAGAAACAGCATAAGATCCAACCATAATAGCAAAGCTCACGGTACATCAAGATCGTGCCAAATCAAGAACACAAGAGAGAGAGAGAGAGAGAGATATCAAACACATAGCTACTGGTACATACCCTCAGCCCCGAGGGTGAACTACTCCCTCCTCGTCATGGAGAGTGCCGGGATGATGAAGATGGCCACCGGTGAGGGATCCCCCAACCGGCAGGGTGCCGGAATGGGCTCCCGAGAGGTTTTTGGTGGCTACAGAGGCTTGCGGCGGCGGAACTCCCGATCTATTATCCTCCTCGATGTTTTAGGGTATATGGACATATATAGGCAAAAGAAGTCGATCAGGGGAGCCACGAGGGGCCCACGAGGGTGGGGGCGCACCCATGGGGTGGGGCGTGTCTTCCTGCCTCATGGCTTCCTCGTTGCTTCCCTGACGTATACTCCAAGTCTCCTAGATTGCTTCCGTTCCAAAAATAACTCTCCCAAAGGTTTCATTCCGTTTGGGCTCTGTTTGATATTCCTTTTCTTCGAAACACTGAAATAGGAAAGAAAACAGCAATTTGGGTTGGGCCTCCGGTTAGTAGGTTAGCCCCAAAAATATATAAAAGTGTAAAGTAAAACCCATTAACATCCAAAACGGGTAATATAATAGCATGGAACAATCAAAAATTATAGATACGTTTGAGACGTATCAAGCATCCCCAAGCTTAATTCCTGCTCGTCCTCGAGTAGGTAAATGATAAAAGTAGAATTTTTGATGCGGAATGCTACCTAGCATATTTCTCAATGTAATTTTCTGTATCGTGGCATGAATGTTCAGATCCAAATGATTCAAGATAAAAGTTCATATTGACATAAAAATAGTAACACTTCAAGCATACTAACAAAGCAATCATGTCTTCTCAAAATAACATAGTTAAAGAAAGCTATCCCTACAAAATCATATCGTCTGGCTATGCTCTATCTTCATCACACAAAGTATTTAATCATGCACAACCCCGATGACAAGCCAAGCAATTGTTTGATACTTTAGTATTTTCAAACTTTTTCAATCTTCACGCAATACATGAGTGTGAGCCATGGACATAGCACTATATGTGGAATAGAATGGTGGTTGTGGAGAAGACAAAAAAGGAGAAGATAGTCTCACATCAACTAGGCGTATTAACGGGCTATGGAGATGCCCATTAATAGATATCAATGTGAGTGAGTAGGGATTGCCATGCAACAGATGCACTAGAGCTATAAGTGTATGAAAGCTCAACAAAAGAAACTAAGTGGGTGTGCATCCAACTTGCTTGCTCACGAAGACCTAGGGCATTTTGAGGAAGCCCATCATTGGAATATACAAGCCAAGTTCTATAATGAAAAATTCCCACTAGTATATGAAAGTGACAACATAGGAGACTCTCTATCATGAAGATCATGGTGCTACTTTGAAGCACAAGTGTGGAAAGAGGATAGTAGCATTGTCCCTTCTCTCTTTTTCTCTCAGCATTTTTTGGGCCTTTCTTTTTCTATAGCCTTTCTCTCTTTTTTATGGCCTTTCTCTTTTTTTTAAGTCCGAAGTCTCATCCCGACTTGTGGGGGAATCATAGTCTCCATCATCCTTTCCTGACTTGGGACAATGCTCTAATAATGAAGATCATCACACTTTTATTTACTTACAACTCAATACTTAGAACAAAATATGACTCTATGTGGATGCCTCCGGCGGTGTACCGGGATATGCAATGAATCAAGAGTGACATGTATGAAAGAATTATGAATGGTGGCTTTGCCACGAATACGATGTCAACTACATGATCATGCAAAAGCAATATGACAATGATGATGTGTGTCATAGATAACGGAACGGTGGAAAGTTGCATGGCAATATATCTCAGAATGGCTATGGAAATGCCATAATATGTAGGTATGGTGGCTGTTTTGAGGAAGGTATATGGTGGGTGTATCGTATCGGCGAAAGTTGTGCGCACAAGAGAGGCTAGCAATGGTGGAAGGGTGAGAGCTCGTATAATCCATGGACTTAGCATTAGTCATAAAGAACTCATATACTTATTGCAAAAATCTATAAGTCATTGAAACAAAGTACTACGTGCATGCTCCTAGGGGGATAGATTGGTAGGAAAAGACCATCGCTCGTCCCCAAGCGCCACTCATAAGGAAGACAATCAATAAATAAATCATGCTCCAACTTCATCACAAAGCGGTTCACCATACGTGCATGCTACGGGAATCACAAACTTCAACACAAGTATTCCTCAAATTCATAATTACTCCACTAGCATAACTCTAATATCACCATCCTCATATTTCAAAACAATTATCAAGCATCAAATTGACCATAGCATCCAATTCACTTTCTATGATAGTTTTTATTATACCCAACTTGGATGCCCATCATTCTAGGACCAATTTTATAACCATAGCAAATACCATGTTGTTCTAAAAGACTCTCAAAATAATATAAGTGAATCATGAGAGATCAATACTTTCTACAAAATAGAACCACCGTCGTGCTCTAAAAAATATAAGTGAAGCACTAGAGCAAATGACAAACTACTCCAAAAGATATAAGTGAAGATCAATGAGTAGTCGAATAATTATGCAACTATGTGAAGACTCTCTAACATTTAAGAATTTCAGATCTTGGTATTTTATTCAAACAGCAAGCAAAACAAAATAAAACAAAATGCTCCAAGCAAAACACATATCATGTGGTGAATAAAAATATAGCTCCCAGTAAAGTTACTGATGAACGAAGACGAAAGAGGGGATGCCATCCGGGGCATCCCCAAGCTTAGGCTCTTGGTTGTCCTTGAATATTACCTTGGGGTGCCTTGGGCATTCCCAAGATTAGGCTCTTGCCACTCCTTATTCCATAGTCCATTGAATCTTTACCCAAAACTTGAAAACTTCAAAACACAAAACTCAACAGAAAACTCGTCAACTTCGTTAGTATAAGAAAATAAAACCACCACTTAGGTACTGTTGTGAACTCATTGTAAATTCATATTGTGTAATATCTACTGCATTCCAACTTCTCTATGGTTCATACCCTCCGATACTAGTCATTGTTTCATCAAAATAAGCAAACAACACATAGAAAACAGAATCTGTCAAAAACAGAATAGTCAGTCTGTAGTAATCTGTATCAAACGTATACTTCTGGAACTCCAAAAATTCTACCAAATTAGGAAAGTAATTTGTGTACCAATCTAGAGCAAAACGAATCAGGTCAAAAGCACGTTTCTATGAATTATTAAAACTAATTTACAGGGTGCAAAAGTTTGTGACTTTCAGCAGGATCAACACAACTATCACCATAAGCTATCCTAAAGGTCTTACTTGGCACTTTATTGAAACAAAAGCTATAAAACACGATTACTACAATAGCATAATCATGTGAACACACAAAAACAGTAAATATAAATATTGGGTTGTCTCCCAACAAGCACTTTTCTTTAATGCCTTTTAGCTAGGCATGATGATGACAATGATGCTCACATAAAAGATAAGTACTGAAACATGAAGAGAGCATCATGAAGAATATGACTAGCACATTTAAGTCTAACCCACTTCCTATGCATAGGGATTTTGTGAGCAAACAATTTATTGGAACAATAATCAACTAGCATAGGGAGGAAAAACAAGCATAACTTCAAGATTTTAAGCACATAAAGAGGAGACTTGATATTATTGCAATTCCTACAAGCATATGTTCCTCCCTCATAATAATTTTCAGTAGCATCATGAGTGAATTCAACAATATAACCATCATATAAAGCATTACTTTCATGATGCACAAGCATATAAATTTTACTACTCTCCACATAAGAAAAATTCTTCTCATGAATAGTAGTGGGAGCAAACTCAACAAAATAGCTATCATGTGAAGCATAATCCAATTGAAAATTAAAATCATGATGACGAGTTTCATGGTTATGTTTATTCTTTATAGCATACGTGTCATCACAATAATCATCATAAATAGGAGGCATGCTTTCATCATAATAAATTTGCTCATCAAAACTTGGGGGACTAAACATATCATCTTCATAAAACATAGCATCCCCAAGCTTGTGGCTTTGCATATCATTAGCATCATGGGTATTCAAACAATTCATACTAACAACATTGCAATAATGCTCATCATTCAAAGATTTAGTGCCAAACATTTTATAGACTTCTTCTTCTAGCACTTCAGCACAATTTTCCTTTCCATCATTCTCTCGAAAGATATTAAAAAGATGAAGCGTATGAGGCAAACTCAATTCCATTTTTTTAACTTTCTTTTATAAACTAAACTAGTGATAAAACAAGAAACTAAAATATTCGATTGCAAGATCTAAAGATATACCTTCAAGCACTCACCTCCCTGGCAGCGGCGCCAGAAAAGAGCTTGATGTCTACTATGTAATTTTCTCCTTGTAGACGTTGTTGGGCCTCCAAGTGCAGAGGTTTGTAGGATAGTAGCAAATTTCCCTCAAGTGGATGACCTAAGGTTTATCAATCCATGGGAGGTGTAGGATGAAGATGGTCTCTCTCAAACAACCCTGCAACCAAATAACAAAGAGTCTCTTGTGTCCCCAACACACCCAATACAATGGTAAATTGTATAGGTGCACTAGTTCGGCGAAGAGATGGTGATACAAGTGCAATATGGATGATAGATATAGGTTTTTGTAATCTAAAAATATAAAAACAACAAGGTAACAAGTGGTAAAAGTGAGCGTAAATGGTATTGCAATGCTAGGAAACAAGGCCTAGGGTTCATACTTTCACTAGTGCAAGTTCTCTCAACAATAATAACATAACTAGATCATATGACTATCCCTCAACATGCAATAAAGAGTCACTCCAAAGTCACTAATAGCAGAGAACAAACTAAGAGATTATGGTAGGGTACAAAACCACCTCAAAGTTATCCTTTCTGATCGATCTATTCAAGAGTCTGTAGTAAAATAACATGAAGCTATTCTTTTCGTTCGATCTATCATAGAGTTCGTACAAGAATAACACCTTAAGACTCAAATCAACCAAAACCATAATGTCACCTAGATACTCCAATGTCACCTCAAGTATTCGTGGGCATGATTATATGATATGCATCACACAATCTCAGATTCATCTATTCAACCAACACAAAGTTCTTCAAAGGGTGCCCCAAAGTTTCTACCGGAGAGTCAAGAACAAAACGTGTGCCAACCCCTATGCATAAGTTCATTGAACCCGCAAGTTGATCACCAAAACATACATCAAGTAGATCACATGAATATCCCATTGTCACCACAGATAAGCACATGCAAGACTTACATCAAGTGTTCTCAAATCCTTAAAGACTCAATTCGATAAGATAACTTGAAAGGGAAAACTCAATCAATTACAAGAGAGTAGAGTGGGAGAAACAACATAAGATCCAACTATAATAGCAAAGCTCACGGTACATCAAGATCGTGCCAAATCAAGGACACGAGAGAGAGAGAGAGAGAGAGAGATCAAACACATAGCTACTGGTACATACCCTCAGCCCCGAGGGTGAAATACTCCCTCCTCGTCATGGAGAGCGTCGGGATGATGAAGATGGCCACCGGTGAGGGATCCCCCCTCCGGCAGGGTGCCGGAACGGGCTCCCAAGAGGGTTTTGGTGGCTACAGAGGCTTGCGGCAGCGGAACTCCCGATCTATTATGCTCCTCGATGTTTTTAGGGTATATGGACATATATAGGCGAAAGAAGTCGGTCAGGGGAGCCACGAGGGGCCCACGAGGGTGGGAGCGCCCAGGGGGTAGGGCACGCCTCCCTGCCTTGTTGCTTCCTTGACGTATACTCCAAGTCTCCTAGATTGCTTCCGTTCCAAAAATAACTCTCCCGAAGGTTTCATTCCGTTTGGTCTCCGTTTGATATTCTTTTTCTTTGAAAAACTGAAATAGGCAAGAAAACAGCAATTTGGGCTGGGCCTCCAGTTAGTAGGTTAGCCCCAAAAATAATATAAAAGTGTAAAGTAAAGCCCATTAACATCCAAAACGGGTAATATAATAGCATGGAACAATCAAAAATTATAGATATGTTGGAGACGTATCAAGATCCAAGCTGGCTGGCATTTATATCAACCAGGTGGAAGATGATGAAGATGACGAAGATAATGAGGACCCACTCGATGAAGATGATGATGACCCACTTCATGAAGCCATCGTAGCTCAAAGAATGAGGTTGAGAGAGGAGGAGGTTTGCAACCTATGGGACATAATTCCGCCACGTGCTGACTTTGTCGGGATGCCATTCGTGACCCGCCTGACAAGTACCATGGTCAATCGACATGATATAGTATGTTATACTTACAAATGCAAATTATCCGATGATATGCTTAGTCTAGAGTCCAATGATGTGTTGTGTGGAATCTAGTCGATGATATGCTTTAGTATAGAATCTGATCACATGCTTATTAGTGTAAAATCTAAGGAACTGTTAATAGTGTAGATAATCCATATGTACTTATTTGCAAGAGTATGTGTGAGGCTATTTATTAATTGATATGGTCTTCTTATTCAGAAATTGGCAAAGAGCCTATCTATGAGTTATGGTATCGAGCCTGATGAAGAAGGCTCAGCTAGACTACGCCTTGCCGTAAGAGGCTCGGCACAACCTATACTTACTGCATGGACACGGACGGTCGCACACACTTAAACTCCGTTGGGTGGAAGAGATTCCTCGTTGGCAAGAATCTTCGTGTTGGACAGGCCATCCTAATTACTATCAGGAACACCCACCGCCCAGGCTTGAGGATGATGATCATCGTCGATATCATCTAGAACAACATATGTGCGTGTAGCTATATCATCTAGAACTACATATGATGATCGTCGTCGATATCATCTAGAACTACATATGATGATCGTCGTTGATATCATCTAGAACTACATATGATGATCGTCGTCGATATCATCTAGAACTACATATGACGATCGTAGTCGATATCACCTAGTACTGTGCTACCTCTTGAGCACTGCGTTGGTTTTCCCTTGAAGAGGAAAGGGTGATGCAGCAAAGTAGCATAAGTATTTCCCTCAGTTTTTCAGAACCAAGGTATCAATCCAGTAGGAGGCTGTGATACGTCCATTTTGCATCATGCTTTTATATCAATATTTATTGCATTATGGGCTATTATTACACATTATATCTCAATACTTATGGCTATTCTCTCTTATTTTACAAGGTTTACCATGAAGAGGGGGAATGCTGGCAGCTGGAATTTTGGCTGGAAAAGGAGCAAACATTGGAAATCTATTCTGCACTGCTCCAAAAATCCTGAAACTCCATGAAACTTATTTTTGGAATTAATAAGAATTATTGAGCGGAAGAAATACATCAGGGGGCCCACACCCTGTCCAGGAGGGTGGGGGCACGCCCATCCCTACTGGGCGCGCCCCCTGTCTTCTGGGCCCCATGGTGGCCCCCCGATGTCCATCTTCTGCTACATGAGAGCTTTTACCCTTGAAAAAATCGTGGGCAAGCTTACGGGATGAAACTCCGCCGCCACGAGGCAAAACCTTGGCGGAACCAATCTAGGGCTCTGGCGGAGCTGTTCTGCCAGGGACACTTCCCTCCGGGAGGGGGAAATCATCACCAACATCATCACCAACGATCCTCTCATCAGGAGGGGGTCAATCTCCATCAACATCTTCACCAGCACCATCTCCTCTCAAAACCCTAGTTCATCTCTTGTATCCAATCTTGTATCAAAACCACAAATTGGTACCTGTGGGTTGCTAATAGTGTTGATTACTCCTTGTAGTTGATGCTAATTGGTTTACTTGGTGGAAGATCATATGTCAGATCCTTAATGCATATTATTACTCCTCTGATTGTGAACATGAATATGCTTTGTGAGTAGTTACGTTTGTTCCTGAGGACATGGGTGAAGTCTTGCTATTAGTAGTCATGTGAATTTGGTATTCGTTTGATATTTTGATGAGATGTATGTTGTATTTTCCTCTAGTGGTGTTATGTGAACATCGACTACATGACACTTCACCATTATTTGGGCCTAGAGGAAGGCATTGGTAAGTAATAAGTAGATGATGGGTTGCTAGAGTGACAGAAGCTTAAACCCTAGTTTATGCGTTGCTTCGTTAGGGGCTGATTTGGATCCATATGTTTAATGATGTGGTTAGGTTTACCTTAATACTTCTTTTGTAGTTGCGGATGCTTGCAGTAGGGGTTAATCATAAGTGGGATGCTTGTCCAAGTAAGGGTAGTACCCAAGCACCGGTCCACCCACATATCAAATTATCAAAGTACCGAACGCGAATCATATGAACGTGATGAAAACTAGCTTGACGATAATTCCCATGTGTCCTCGGGAGCTCCTTTCTCATTATTAGAAATTGTCCAGGCTTATCCTTTGCTACATAACGGATTGGGCCACCTCGCTGCACTTTATTTACTTTATTTACTTGTTACTCGTTACAATTTATCTTATCACAAAACTATCTATCACCTACAATTTCAGTGCTTGCAGAGAAAACCTTACTGAAAACCGCTTATCATTTCCTTCTGCTCCTTGTTGGGTTCGACACTCTTACTTATCGAAAGGACTACGATAGATCCCCTACACTTGTGGGTCATCAAGACTCTTTTCTGGCACCGTTGCCGGGGAGTGTAGCGCTTTTGGTGAGTGGAACTTGGTAAGGTGTCAGGACCCCGACTCAATGTCACATCGATCTAGCCGGTAACACCTCATATCACTTTGCGGCCTCACGCACGGTATCCCCACGGGTGTCGCCTTACCTTTGCCCGGGACCGTTTGCGCCTTTTGGCTCACGTATATGATAGTGTCGCTAGCATCCATATGATAAGGAGTCCGGGCTGACATGACCAGTCGTAAACCCAAAGTGGCACAGACTTACAGGGACAGGCATCCATGACCCAGCTTCGAACGTGTCGGTCATCAGCAAGTGGGTCCGGGCTGTAGCACTGGGCTAGCAGGACTCCGGTAAACCGGGCTGTAGCGGGCTAACAGGACTCCGGTACTCATAGCGTGACATTTCCCCGAAGGGACAGACACAGGAATGAAGAAGGACACATGCCGGCCAGCCTAAGTGTTCCAGAGCAGTAGCAAGCTACCATGGCTCAGCGGTAACACTAGGAGACATTTCCCGGTAAGAGAGGCTACTGAAGATAAACAACTAGATAGTCAGATCCCACACATACCAAGCATTTCAATCATACACACAATATGCTCGATATGTGCAAATACAACGAAGCATCACAACATGATTCTATGACACAAGTACTTTATTTAAGGCTCAGGGAGCCATACATAACATACACAAAGGTACGGGTCTCACGACCCAACATACAAGTCATACAGTCATACAAGCCAGCAGCGGAAGTAACTTGTCTGAGTACAGACAACTAGTGAAACAAAAGAGGCTTGGAAAGCCTAGCTATACTACGTGGTCCTTCACAAGCTCAGGGTCACCACCTGGGTCTTTAGCCTACTCGTTGATGTCAACGTCTACATAGAACCCATCAGAAGGGGTTGCAGCGTCTTCTGTAAAAATGTAAATTATAGCAACATGAGTACAAAGGTACTCAGCAAGACTTACATCAGATCCTACATACATGCATATTATCAAGAAGGGTTGGTGGAGTTATTGCAGCAAGCCAGCTTTGACTCTTGGCTAGACTATCCTACGATACTCCAACTTGAAATGGTTTTGCGCACACGAGTCCACTACTCAC
>NC_041385.1:485167287-485212602 GCF_002162155.2 Triticum dicoccoides
CTGGAGACGGCGAATTCGTCGGCGATGATGGTCGGAGCCCGAAGAGGGGAACGGCGACGTGGCGGCGATGCAGGGCTTCCGGAGGCCCGTGGAGCGGTGGGGAAGAAGAGGGGGTTGTGGCGGAGCTTCTGAGCTAGTCGGGGGAGTGAGAGGTGGCCGGAGATGGCTGCTATGGCGAACGGCGGCGACGGTGGTGTTCGGCCGTGTGAGAGAGAGAGCGAGGGAGAGGAGGGGAGAGCCGGGGGAGAGTGAGAGAGAGCAGGGGGGAGGCGTGGCGTCGTCCAGGGCATCAAGGCGAGGAGGGGAGGGCAGGCAG
This sequence comes from Triticum dicoccoides, assembly GCF_002162155.2. Lineage (NCBI taxonomy): Eukaryota > Viridiplantae > Streptophyta > Magnoliopsida > Poales > Poaceae > Triticum > Triticum dicoccoides. The sequence goes on from NC_041385.1 coordinate 485,167,604, forward strand.
GCAGGGAGAGAGGTGGCGTGGCGCGGTGGCGGGCGCGCGCGCCGGCCACACTCCCCTCCCTCTGTCGGGACGAAGACGACAGAGGAGGGAGGCGGGCTGGGCCGCCTGCTGGCTGGGCCGGCCAGCTGGATGGGCTGCACGGTGGAGGAGCCCAGGTAAGCTTCTCCCTTTTATTTTTTTCTGTTTTCTAATTTCTGACATTTGTTTTGATTTAAATAATATATTAAATCATTTATTTAACTTATGCCAATTTTTGCAGGGGCTAGATATATTATTCCAGAGCTCCTTTATAATTGGCATAATATTTGGACATATATTAATATATATAAAAATATATTTCCAATGCAAATATTTATGCATTAATTCCAAATGCCCAAAATAAATGTCCACGAGCCACTAAAAATATTGGTTTGATTTTTATCTCTGTCCAATATTTTCAGAGAGCAACATGAGCATTTTCTTGGACCCTTTTGGAGAAATTTTTATTTGGATCATTTTCAAAATGATTCTGAGGGTTTCACAGATCCCCATTTCAAGTTTCTGATGAAAGAGTAAACATGATGCAACACTCTAATGCATGACTAGCTAGGGTGTGACAACTCACCCCCACTCAAAAGAATCTCGTCCCGAGATTTGGGTTCCTCCGGGAAGAAGGCGGGATACTCAAGTCGAAGACGATCCTCCCTTTCGCAGGTTGCTTCATCCTCAGAATGGTGCGACCATTGTACTTTGAGGAACTTGATGTTCTGACGTCGGGTGATACGCTCGGCCTGATCGAGGATACGAATGGGGTACTCTCGATATGTAAGATTATCCTGGAGATCAAGCGTTTCGTGGTCCACTTCACGGATAGGATCCGAGAAGCAACGCCTGAGTTGAGAAACGTGGAAGACATCGTGGACTCTGGAGAGATGCGGAGGTAGTTCCAACTGGTAGGCAACTTCTCCTCGTTTGGCGAGAATGCGAAAAGGTCTAATGTAACGAGGAGCCAATTTGCCTTTGATACCGAAACGATGGGTTCCCTTCAGAGGGGTGACCCGAAGATAAGCCTTCTCGTCAACCTCGAAAGTCATAGCCTTATGTTTTCAGTCATATTGACTCTTTTGACGAGATTGGGCTGTTTTCAACTTTTCACGGACGATACGAACTTGTTCTTCTGCTTCCTGAATCATATCCGGGCCAAAGAATTGTCTTTCCCCGGTTTCTGACCAGTTAAGGGGTGTTCGACACCGTCGTCCATAGAGAACTTCAAAAGGGGCTTTACCCAAGCTAGATTGATAGCTGTTGTTGTAAGCGAATTCGGCAAATGGAAGGCACTTTTCCCAGTCCATTCCGAATGAGATAACAGAGGCTCGAAGCATGTCTTCTAGAATCTGGTTGATGCGTTCCACTTGACCACTCGACTGAGGGTGGAAGGCGGTGCTAAAGGAGAGACGGGTTCCCATAGCATTTTGGAAACTTTCCCAAAATCGAGAGGTGAAAAGACTTCCTTGATCCGAGTTAATTTCCAAAGGAACACCATGGAGAGACACTATTCGGGAGATGTATAAGTCTGCCAGCTGACTAGCGGTTATACTCTCACGAACAGGTAGGAAATGGGCTACTTTGGAAAGACGATCGACCACGACGAAAATAGCATTATTCCCTCTCTTGGTCCTGGGAAAACCGGTAATGAAATCCATACCAATTTTATCCCATTTCCATTCAGGAATAGCTAGGGGTTGAAGGGTGCCAGCAGGCCGTTGATGCTCTGCTTTTACACGACGACAGACGTCGCAATTAGCAATATACTGAGCAATTTCTCTCTTCATCCTAGTCCACCAGAACCTCTGGCGTAGGTCCTGATACATCTTAGTACTACCGGGATGAATGGTGAGAGGAGATTCATGAGCCTCCTTAAGGATCAACTGCCGTAGATGCTGGTTCTTGGGAACCACTAGACGGTTCTCAAAGTACACAACACCATGATCATTTGTGGAGAAACAACTAGCACCTCCGCTAGCAATGTTCTCCTTGATCTTAGCTATTCCCTTATCTCGCTTCTAGGCAGCAATGATTTGATCCGTAAGAGTAGGTTTCGCCACCAAGGTGGAAAGAAATCCTTGAGGAACAATGTGAAGGTTAAGCTTCCGAAATTCCTCATGGAGAAGCGGTTGACTTTGTTGTAACATCAGATTGTTACAATAAGATTTACGACTTAGCGCATCAGCCATGACGTTGGCTTTCCCTGGGGTGTAGGTTATTCCTAAGTCGAAGTCTGTGATCAATTCAACCCAACGTCTTTGCCTGAGGTTCAGATCCGGTTGGGTGAAGATGTACTTCAAACTTTGGTGATCAGTGAATATTTCGCAACGATTACCGAGGAGGTAATGTCGCCAGGTCTTAAGTGCATAGACTACAGCTGCAAGCTCTAGATCATGAGTAGGATAATTCTCCTCGTGTGGGTGCAATTGCCGTGAAGCGTAGGCAATTACGTGTCGATCTTGCATGAGAATGCAACCTAGTCCTTGTCGCGAGGCGTCGCAGTAGATAACAAAGTCCTTGGAGAAGTCTGGCGGTACCAGTACGGGAGCAGAGGTCAGGCGTCTTTTCTGTTCCTGAAAGCTGTGCTCACATTGTGGAGTCCATTCGAACTTCTTATCTTTCTTGAGGAGTTCGGTTAGAGGTTTAGCAACTTTGGAGAAGTTTTCGACAAAGCGACGGCAATAGCTCGCTAAGCCTAGAAAACTCCGAACTTGCTTGACCGATTCAGGTGGAGTCCAATTAAGGACGGCTTGAACTCGCTCAGGGTTAACAGCAATACCTTTACCAGATATTACATGACCCAGATAGGTCACTTCTGACAACCAGAATTCACATTTAGAAAATTTGGCATAAAGGCGATGCTCTCAAAGTTTCTGCAACACTAGCCTTAGATGTTCGGCATGTTCTTCCTCGTTCTTGGAGTAGATGAGTATATCATCGAGGTAAACCACGACGAATTTATCCAAATATTCCATGAAGATTGAGTTCATTAACCGAGAGAAGGTGGCTGGAGCGTTGGTTAATCCGAAGGACATGACGGTGTACTCGTATTGGCCATAACGAGTAACAAAGGCCGTTTTAGGAATGTCCCCGTTTCTGATTTTGATTTGATGGTAGCCCAACCTCAAATCCATCTTGGAGAAGACTGAGGATCCAGCGAGCTGATCATACAGGTCGTTGATCCTGGGAAGCGGATATTTGTTCTTGATTGTGACCAAATTGACAGGTCGGTAATCTACAACCATCCGGTCCGTACCATCCTTCTTCTTGACGAATAGGACGGGGCAAGCCCACGGAGAGGAGCTAGGTCGGATGAAACCCTTTTTCAAGGACTCATCGAGTTGTTTCTTAAGCTCGGCTAGTTCTAAGGGTGCCATCTTATAAGGTCTTCTAGCAATCGGAACGGTTCCTGGAATGAGGTCTATTACGAACTCAACATCCCTGTCAGGTGGAACACCTGGCAATTCCTCTGGAAAGACATCCGGGAAGTCACGGACTACCGAAACGTCCTCAAGGTCTGGCAAAGGGCTGGCGTTAAGACAATATAATTGTCGCTTGGCTATTCGGGTCAAGACATTGACTATCTTCCCCGAAGGATGGGTGAGTTGAACAGTCCTAGAGAAGCAATCAATTTTGGCTTGATGAGCTGACATCCAGTCCATACCCAAAATGATATTAATATCTGAAGATTTAAGGGCTATCAAAGACGCGAGGAAAACAAGTCTGTCGACTTGGATTTCATTTCCATGGCTTACTCTAGAAGTTTGCCATTTGGATCCCGGAGTTTGAATTACCATAAAGGTTGGCATATCACCGAATGCGACGTTATGCAAGCGAGCATAGTTTTCAGATATAAAAGAATGAGAGGCTCCTGTATCGAAAAGAACAGATGCCGGGTGGAAATTAACAAGAAGCGTACCGAGAACGACGTTGGGATCCTCTTGAGCTTCTTCGGCAGAGATACAGTTGACATGGCCACGTGAAGCGGTGACCGGCTTGGCGTGGAATATTTTTCCTGTCGGCTTGCCACGGCCAACAGCTTTAGCAGACGGGTTGGGGTTGGTCTGGGGACACTCACGCATATAGTGACCAGATTCCCCACACTTGAAACAAGTCACGGAACTGGTACGTGGAGGAGCATTGTTAGTTGGACCCCCATAGGGCTTGGCCGGTGCAGACTGTTGGACAGGGCGAGGCGCCTGGAAAGATGGCCTCGGTGTGAACCTGGGTGGCAGGGCGGTGTTGGGTACCCACACGCGGCGCTTCTGAGGACCAGCACCGGATGAGGAACCCATGTCACGGCCATGCTTGCGTGTTGCGTCATAGTCAGTCTGACCAGTTTCAGCACTGATGGCTTTGTTGACAAGTTTCTGAAAAGATGTGCACTCATGCAGACGGAGGTCGCGGCGAAGCTCAGGACTAAGGCCCTTACGGAACCTTGCTTGCTTCTTGGCATCAGTAGACACTTCCTCAGTTGCATATCGTGCGAGATTACCAAACTCCCTGCTGTAAGCATCCACAGAAAGTCGGCCTTGGGTGAAACTGCAAAATTCTTCACGTTTACGGTCCATGAGACCCTCCGGAATGTGATGTTCGTGGAAAGCCTCACTGAACTCAGCCCAAGTAGTGACATGGCCCGCTGGGCGCATAGCTCCATAATTCTCCCACCATAGACTGGCGGGGCCTTCAAGATGATATGCAGCAAAGGTGACCTTGTCAGCCTCCGCTACCAGCGCGGAACGCAGTTTGTGAGAGATACTGCGAAGCCAGTCATCAGCGTCGAGAGGCTCGACGGAGTGGTGGAACGTGGGTGGATGCAATTTGATAAAATCACTGAGTGACACCACGTTAGTCCTCTGATGGTGTGCTGTGTTTTGTTCAATACGCTCCAACAAACGGTTGGTCTCCCGCTTGTTTCTCTCAGCTTCCATCATAACCTCGGCTAGTGAAGGAGGATGAGGCAGATTTGCATCCCTGGCTTCACTGCCTTCGGCCTGCTCTTGAGAAGCAGGGTTAGCGCGCGTGTTGACCATCCTAGGTAAACAAGACAATGATTTAGTCAGGATGATAAAATTCCGACATAGGGTAAAATGTAAGGAATAACTCGAAATGCAAGATGATCATCTGTATGACATGGTAGATACAGAAACTGCTTCTTTATTCCGTCGTCATACACACCATACAGGGTTTAGTACAAGACCAAACAAAGTACTATTACGGTGAAAAGAGGATTACATCTCATCGGAGGCATTCCAAGCTCCTATACATTATTTTTCTACACCTCCGGAAGGAGTACAAACTAGGTCATATCCCACGAGTCACGCGGGACGATAGACGACACAGCTAGTGCGAACTAGGGATACTACCACTAACTCAGACCGATCCGTAGTAGTCCTCGTAGAAGTCACCTCCATAGCCTGGAAGCTCAACATGATCATCCGGAAACAGACGATCTCGCGGAGCTTGTGGACCATAGGGGCTAGGATGAGGTCTTGGACCAACAGACGGTGGCCTGCGGGGACCGCGAAGTGGGGTGATGCCTCCTACATCACGCCAAACCATCACGTCTGGCAGAGCAGATCTCACAGGATAGAGATCGCGCATATCTGAATATCCAGCTTGCACCGCCGGTGCGAACCGAGTCAAAGTGGCCCAGTGGTCAGCACGGGTATTGAAGAGCTCTAACCTCAAGGCCCGATTTTCACGGTCCTTATCCTCGAGCATCTCAGCAGTGGTGCGAGTCCGTGAATCCTCCTGAGTGGGGTCAGCATAGATAGCCTGGAGATACCCTTGTGCTCCCGGAAGTGATCCTGGCATATACCGGAAATCAGAGTCCCGAAATATACCAGATCTGACTCGCATAATGGTCATCATAGAGTAGGCGGCGTCCTGCACAGCCATCTCAATGGTAACCCCGAGTCCATAAGAGCAGTGAAGAGGCTCGGTGGATCCAGGATAAGATGGAAATATCCTGACAGTGCAGAGATACTGGCTTTGATTAAAGTCTCGGAATTGCTCTTCGACCGTGTACTCAGGATACCAGCGGTATCCAGCCTCAGTCATTACCCTGACCAACTTGGCAGTATGGCCGGGTACATCTAGGCATCGAGTCAGGCGAACCACTTGATTGAGATCGCCAGTGGCCATCTGAAAGCACAATCATAATGCAAAGGCATTAGAATTTCTAGCGAAATTTCGGCAGCATAACAGCTGTAAATGCTCAAGAAGGATTTTGAGACATTTGACAAAGGATTTCATACACACTCAACATCATCATATCAAAGTTCTGAATCCATTCTAACAACATAATGTGGTAGTAGAACTGAACTAGGCTTGTATCCATCAAACTTATAAGGTACTACTGATTAGTAACACGTGATCCTGTTAGAGAGAATAGGTCCTAATTCCTTAACCCCCGGTAGAAGAATGGACTGACTCAGATCAGAATGTCATAAGATAAAGGAGTAAAAAGAGCCTTACGTTCCAACCCACAAACAATTCCCCTACATATAACTAAAGAATTTCTGGACTCAACATCGACCAGTTTGGCTTGGAGAACCTACAGGCAGTCCGGCTCTGATGCCAACGCTGTCAGGACCCCGACTCAATGTCACATCGATCTAGCCGGTAACACCTCATATCACTTTGCGGCCTCACGCACGGTATCCCCACGGGTGTCGCCTTACCTTTGCCCGGGACCGTTTGCGCCTTTTGGCTCACGTATATGATAGTGTCGCTAGCATCCATATGATAAGGAGTCCGGGCTGACATGACCAGTCGTAAACCCAAAGTGGCACAGACTTACAGGGACAGGCATCCATGACCCAGCTTCGAACGTGTCGGTCATCAGCAAGTGGGTCCGGGCTGTAGCACTGGGCTAGCAGGACTCCGGTAAACCGGGCTGTAGCGGGCTAACAGGACTCCGGTACTCATAGCGTGACATTTCCCCGAAGGGACAGACACAGGAACGAAGAAGGACACATGCCGGCCAGCCTAAGTGTTCCAGAGCAGTAGCAAGCTACCATGGCTCAGCGGTAACACTAGGAGACATTTCCCGGTAAGAGAGGCTACTAAAGATAAACAACTAGATAGTCAGATCCCACACATACCAAGCATTTCAATCATACACACAATATGCTCGATATGTGCAAATACAACGAAGCATCACAACATGACTCTATGACTCAAGTACTTTATTTAAGGCTCAGGGAGCCATACATAACATACACAAAGGTACGGGTCTCACGACCCAACATACAAGTCATACAGTCATACAAACCGGCAGCGGAAGTAACTTGTCTGAGTACAGACAACTAGTAAAATAAAAGAGGCTTGGAAAGCCTCACTATACTACGTGGTCCTTCACAAGCTCAGGGTCACCACCTGGGTCTTTAGCCTACTCGTTGATGTCAACGTCTACATAGAACCCATCAGAAGGGGTTGCAGCGTCTTCTGTAAAATGTAGATTATAGCAACATGAGTACAAAGGTACTCAGCAAGACTTACATCAGATCCTACATACATGCATATTATCAAGAAGGGTTGGTGGAGTTATTGCAGCAAGCCAGCTTTGACTCTTGGCTAGACTATCCTACGATACTCCAACTTGAAATGGTTTTGCGCACACGAGTCCACTACTCACCACTTCAATACACTACCGAGGATCCACCTCCGTCTTCCTACGGAAGAGCCATCCTCGGCACTCACACTTATCTTGAGGCTTTTAACAGTTTCCATTTACTTGTCTATGAACTGTATAGGCAACCAAGTAGTCCTTTACCGCGGACGCGGCTATTCGAATAGATCATGTTAACCCTGCAGGGGTGTACTCCTTCATACACGCTCTCACCACTTACCGTCGTTTACACGACATGTACTCGGCAACCTTCAGCGGAAGCCCAACGTGGGTGTCGGCCACGACCTACCTAATCACCTAAGCCTCCAGTCCAGGTTTATCGCCTATCCAGGTTCCATCCGCAGGGAGTCCGGCCGAGGTTTCCCATACGGCCCCGAACGATGTGAACAGGGTTCCCGAGATACCTAACGGGTATTCGGTACACCGTGCCACGTACCTACCGCATCACAGCCCACCCCTACGGTCAGCGCTGTCCACGGCCTCCAGTAGGCTACAAACACCAGAAACTACTTGCAACTCCTGGACGGAGAACTAGGGTGAATAAGAAGCCGAGAGGGTCCATTGGTTTCGGGCCCAATGCATGGTAGTAGCTGATTCTTAATCACACATACAGATCTCAGTGCTTAAGGTCGGCTTCAATGAAACAATCCACCATGTACTCCTACATGGCCTCTCATCGATACCTTTACCAAATCATGTTCACCACACCACTCTCATTACCGACATAATCATTTCACTCTAGCCCATCACCCAGATGAACCAGACCTGACACGACTCTAAGCATAGCAGGCATAGCAAGGTAGGAACAACACATACATATGGCTCAAACAACTCCTACACATGCTAGTGGGTTTCATCTAGTTACTGTGGCAATGACAGGTCATGCAGAGGAAATGGGTTCAACTACCGTAGCACACAGCAGTTTGAAACGCGTTGTCTTAATGCAGTAAAAGAGAGCAGGAGCGAGAACATGGGATTGTATCGATATGATCAAATGGTTGGTTGCTTGCCTGATGGTTCGATGCACTGATACGGTTCTTCGTTAGGGTAATCACGGTACTCCTCGGAGGCAGAACCTGTCGCAAGGGACATCGATACACAACCATCACCAAACAATGTGCAACAATATGATGCATGCATGAAACATGGCAATATGAATGTGTTGGGCTAATGCAACTAAAACCAGAAGGGTTTGAACAAATTTGAATCAAGGATTCAAATTTCAAATTCAAATATGGCCTTTTAAAGTGCTTTTCCTTGTTCTGCTTGAAACATCAATTTAACTTGTTTGATCATGCATGAAAATAGTACAGATTGATAGATTGGATTTTTCTGATCATTTTTCATATATAATTTGTCCAATTTGGAGTTACAGAATAAAAGTTATGAATTTTTGAAGTTTAAATAATATTCTGGAATTTCCTGATTTAATTTAAATCCAGAAATATAAATATTGCGCCAGCATGACGTCAGCATGACGTCAGTGGTCAACTGCGGCTGGCTGAGGTCAAACCTGACGTGTGGGGCCCACACGTCAGTGACAGGGGGGTTAAACAGGGTTAAATTAATCCTAATTACTAATTAGTGGCGCTGGGGCCCACTGGTCAGTGTCAGGGGGTTAACTAACAGTGGTTAGCGCTAATCCTAATTAGCTACAGGGCTGGGCCCACCTGTCAGGGACTCAGGGGGGTCCTGCCGTGGTCAAGGTGGGTCAAACCCACCGGCGACGTGACGCCGGCGAGGCCCGAGACGGCGGCGCGATGCGGGATCGCGCTACAGGGCACGGGCGAGGCCGTTCTTGGGCTCGTTGGAGAGCTCTTGCTCCCGCGCATCGAACGGTGGTGGTGGCCGAGCCTGGGGTGGCCGGTACCGTCGACGGCGAGCACGTGAGCGGCGGCCGGAGTTCGGGTGCGGTCGGAGTCGGCGTTGCAGGGTGTTTGGGGAGGCGTTGGTGCGTGCTGCGTGCTCCTAGTGAGGCGTGGAGCACGATGGTGTGCTCGGTTGGGCGCTACGGTGACCGTGGCCACGACGGCGACATCGCCGGCGGCGTGGAGCTCTCGGCCAAGGTGGGGCTAAGGCCTAGAGGTCGAAAGAGACCCGAGAAGAAGGGGGAAACGACTCGGGGGCTCACCGCGGTTGCAGTGGGCGTCGAAGCGGGCTCGGAGACGCGCTGGAGACGGCGAATTCGTCGGCGATGATGGTCGGAGCCCGAAGAGGGGAACGGCGACGTGGCGGCGACGCAGGGCTTCCGGAGGCCCGTGGAGCGGTGGGGAAGAAGAGGGGGTTGTGGCGAAGCTTCTGAGCTAGTCGGGGGAGTGAGGGGTGGCCGGAGATGGCTGCTATGGCGAACGGCGGCGACGATGGTGTTCGGCCGTGTGAGAGAGAGAGCGAGGGAGAGGAGGGGAGAGCCGGGGAAGAGTGAGAGAGAGCAGGGGGGAGGCGTGGCGTCGTCCAGGGCATCGAGGCGAGGAGGGGAGGGCAGGCAGGCAGGGAGAGAGGTGGCGTGGCGCGGTGGCGGGCGCGCGCGCCGGCCACACTCCCCTCCCTCTGTCGGGACGAAGACGACAGAGGAGGGAGGCGGGCTGGGCCGCCTGCTGGCTGGGCCGGCCAGCTGGATGGGCTGCACGGTGGAGGAGCCCAGGTAAGCTTCTCCCTTTTATTTTTTTCTGTTTTCTAATTTCTGACATTTGTTTTGATTTAAATAATATATTAAATCATTTATTTAACTTATGCCAATTTTTGCAGGGGCTAGATATATTATTCCAGAGCTCCTTTATAATTGGCATAATATTTGGACATATATTAATATATATAAAAATATATTTCCAATGCAAATATTTATGCATTAATTCCAAATGCCCAAAATAAATGTCCACGAGCCACTAAAAATATTGGTTTGATTTTTATCTCTGTCCAATATTTTCAGAGAGCAACATGAGCATTTTCTTGGACCCTTTTGGAGAAATTTTTATTTGGATCATTTTCAAAATGATTCTGAGGGTTTCACAGATCCCCATTTCAAGTTTCTGATGAAAGAGTAAACATGATGCAACACTCTAATGCATGACTAGCTAGGGTGTGACATAAGGAAACATTTATATAGTGTGCTGAAATTTTCTGTTACTTGTCACTATGGAAACTAATCCTTTGAGGGGCTTGTTCGGGGTATCTTCACCCCGACCAGAAGAGCAAAGAGTTTCTCCTCAACCTACTGAACTTTTTGAAAATATATACTTTGAGATTCCTTCGGGTATGATAGAGAACTGCTAGCTAATCCATTTGCAGGAGATGGAACATTGCATCCCGATTTACACCTTATCTTCGTGGATGAAGTTTGTGGATTATTTAAGCTTGCAGGTATTCCCAATGATGTTGTCAAAAGGAAGGTCTTCCCTTTATCTTTGAAGGGAGATGCATTGACATGGTATAGGCTATGTGATGATACGAGATCTTGGAATTATAAACGATTGAAGTTGGAATTTCACCAGAAGTTCTATCATATGCATCTTGTTCATCGTGATCGTAATTACATATATAATTTCTGGCCTCGTGAAGGCGAAAGCATCTCTCAAGCTTGGGGGAGGCTTAAATCAATGTTATATTCATGCCCCAATCATGAGCTCTCCTGGGAAATGATTATTCAAAAATTTTATGCTCAGCTTTCTCTCAATGATCACAACCTGCTCGATACTTCATGTTCTGGTTCTTATATGCTGAAGACTATTGATTTCAAATGGGACTTATTGGAAAGAATTAAATGCAACTCTGAAGATTGGGGTTCCGACGATGGTAAGGAGTCAGGTATGACACCTAAGTTCGATTGTGTTAAGTCTTTTATGGATACCGATGCTTTTCGTGGATTTAGCACTAAGTATGGACTTGACTCTGAGATAGTAGCTTCTTTCTGTGAATCTTTTCCTACTCACGTTGATCTCCCTAAAGAGAAGTGGTTTAAATATAATCCTCCTGTTGAAGTGAAAGTAGTTGCACCTATTACAGTTGAAGAAAAGACTATCACCTATAGTGATCCTATTGTTCCTACTACTTATGTTGAGAAACCCCCATTTCCTGTTAGGATAAAGGATCATGCTAAAACTTCGACTGTTGTTCGTAAGAGTAATACTAGGACTTATACACCTCCTGAGCAAATCAATGTTGAACCTAGTATTGCTATGGTTAAAGATCTCTTGGATGATGATTTAGATGGGCATGTTATTTATTTCTGTGATGAAACTGCTAATATTGCTAGACCAGATACTAAGATGCATAGACTTGTCGTAGGCATGCCTGTTATTTCTGTTAAAATAGGAGATCATTGTTATCATGGTTTATGTGATATGGGTGCTAGTGCTAGTGCGATACCCTATGACCTATATAAAGAAATTATGCACGACATTGCACCCCTTGAATTAGAAGACATTGATGTTACCATTAAGCTTGCTAATAGGGATACCATTAAACCCGTTGGGATTGTTAGAGATGTTGAAGTTTTGTGTGGGAAGGTTAAATACCCTGCTAATTTTCTTGTTCTTGGCTCCCCACAAGATGATTTTTGTCCCATTATTTTTGGTAGGCCCTTCTTAAATACAGCTAGTGCTAGGATTGATTGTGAAAAAGATATTGTCACCGTTGGCTTAGATGGTATGTCTCATGAGTTTAATTTTGCTAAGTTTCATAGACAACCTCGTGATAGAGAATCACCTAGTAAGGATGAGATTATAGGTCTTGCTTCCATTGTTGTGCCTCCTACTGATCCGTTAGAACAATATTTGCTAGACCATGAAAACGATATGTTTATGAAGGAAAGAAGGGAAATAGATGAAGTGTTCCTTAAACAGGAACCTGTGCTGAAAAATAATCTTCCCGTTGAAATTCTTGGGGATCCCCCTCCACCCAAGGGTGATCTCGTGTCTGAACTCAAACCATTACCTGATAATCTTAAGTATGCTTATCTTGATGAAAAGAAAATATATCATGTTATTATTAGTGCTAACCTTTCAGAGCAAGGAGAAGAAAGATTATTAAAAACTCTGAAGAAGCACCGAGCTGCTATTGGATATACTCTGGATGATCTTAAGGGCATTAGTCCCACGTTATGCCAACACAAAATTAATTTGGAGGACGATGCCAAACCAGTTAGAGATCCTCAACGACGACTGAATCCCAAAATGAAAGAATTGGTAAGAAAGGAGATACTAAAGCTCCTTGAGGCAGGTATAATTTATCTTGTTGCTGATAGTGATTGGGTAAGCCCTGTCCATTGTGTTCCTAAAAAGGGAGGTATTACCATTGTTCCTAATGATAAAGATGAATTGATCCCGCAAAGAATTATTACAGGTTATAGGATGGTAATTGATTTCCGTAAATTAAATAAGGCTACTAGGAAAGATCATTACCCTTTACCTTTTATTGATCAAATGCTAGAAAGACTATCCAAACACACACATTTCTGCTTCCTAGATGGTTATTCTGGTTTCTCTCAAATACCTGTGTCAGCGGGGGATCAATAAAAAACTACTTTTACTTGCCCTTTTGGTACCTTTGCTTATAGACGTATGCCTTTTGGTTTATGTAATGCACCTGCTACCTTTCAAAGATGCATGATGGCTATATTCTCTGATTTTTGTGAAAACATTTGTGAGGTATTCATGGATGACTTCTCCGTTTATGGATCCTCTTTTGATGATTGCTTGAGCAACCTTGATCGAGTTTTGCAGAGATGCGAAGACACTAGTCTCGTCTTGAATTGGGAAAAGTGTCACTTTATGGTCAATGAAGGCATTGTCTTGGGGCATAAGATTTCCGATAGAGGTATTGAAGTTGACAAAGCCAAAGTTGATGCTATTGAAAAGATGCCATGTCCCAAGGACATAAAAGGTATAAGAAGTTTCCTTGGTCATGCCGGTTTTCATAGGAGGTTCATTAAGGACTTTTCTAAAATCTCTCGGCCTCTGACTAATTTATTGCAAAAAGATATCCCTTTTGTCTTTGATGATGATTGTGTAGAAGCATTTGAAATACTGAAGAAAGCTTTGATTACTGCACCTGTTGTTCAGCCACCTGATTGGAATTTACCTTCTGAAATTATGTGCGATGCTAGTGATTATGCTGTAGGTGTTGTTCTAGGGCAAAGAGTTGATAAGAAATTGAATGTTATCTAGTATGCTAGTAAGACTCTTGATACTGCCCAGAGAAATTATGCTACTACTGAAAAAGAATTCTTAGCAGTTGTGTTTGCATGTGATAAGTTTAGACCTTATATTGTTGATTCCAAAGTTACTATTCACACTGATCATGCTGCTATTAAATATCTTATGGAAAAGAAAGATGCTAATCCTAGACTCATTAGATGGGTTCTCTTGCTCCAAGAATTTGATTTACATATTATTGATAGAAAGGGAGCTGAGAACCCCGTTGCAAACAACTTGTCTAGGTTAGAGAATGTTCTTGATGACCCACTGCCTATTGATGATAGCTTTCCTGATGAACAATTAACGGTCATTAATGCTTCTCGTACTCTCCTTAGTATGTTGATTATTCTAATTACATTGTTGCTAAATTTATACCTCCTAGTTTCACATACCAGCAAAAGAAAAAGTTCTTTTATCATTGAAGACATTACTTTTGGGATGACCCACACCTTTATAAAGAAGGAGTAGATGGTGTTATTAGATGTTGTGTGCCTGAGCATGAACAAGAACAGATCCTACGCAAGTGTCACTCTGAATCTTATGGAGGACACCACGCTGGAGATAGAACTGCACACAAGGTACTACAATCTGGTTTTTATTGGCCTACTCTCTTCAAAGATGCTCGTAAGTTTGTCTTATCTTGTGATGAATGCCAAAGAATAGGTAACATTAGTAGACTTAAGAAATGCCTATGAATTACTCTCTTGTTATTGAACCGTTTGATGTTTGGGGCTTTGATTATATGGGACCTTTTCCTGCCTCTAATGGTTATACACATATTTTAGTTGTTGCTGATTACGTTACTAAGTGGGTAGAAGCTATTCCAACTACTACTGCTGATGATAACACTTCTATTAAAATGCTTAAAGAAGTTATTTTTCTGAGGTTTGGAGTCCCTAGATATCTTATTACTGATGGTGGTTCACATTTTATTCATGGTGCTTTCCGTAAGATGCTTGCTATCATCCGCAGTCTAGTGGTCAAGTAGAGTTGAGCAATAGAGAGCTCAAATTAATTTTGCAAAAGACTGTCAATAGATCTAGAAAGAACTGGTCCAAAAAACTTGATGATACATTATGGGCCTATAGAACTGCATACAAAAATCCTATGGGTATGTCTCCTTATAAGATGGTTTATGGAAAAGCTTGTCATTTACCTCTTGAACTTGAACATAAAGCATATTAGGATATTAAAGAGCTCAACTATGACTTCAAACTTGCCGGTGAGAAGAGGTTGTTTGACATTAGCTCACTCGATGAATGGAGAACCCAAGCATATGAGAATGCCAAGCTATTCAAAGAAAAAGTCAAACGCTGGCATGATAAAGGATACAAAAGCGTGAGTTTAATGTAGGAGATTATGTGTTATTATTCAACTCCCATTTAAGATTTTTTGCAGGAAAACTTCTCTCTAGATGGGAAGGTCCTTACGTTATCGAGGAGGTCTATCGTTCTGGTGCCATAAAATCAACAACTTCGAAGGCACAAGTCCAAAGGTGGTAAACGGTCAAAGAATCAAACATTATATTTCAGGTAATCCTATCAATGTTGAAACTAATATTATTGAAACCATGACCCCAGAGGAATACATAAGGGACACTTTCCAGAATGTTCCAGACTCCGAAAAGGAATAGGTATGTGGTACGGTAAGTAAACTGACTCCAAAACAACTCCAATGGCAATTTTTATCCTTTTGGAATATTTAAGAATTTTAGGAAGAAAGAAGTAGTCCGAAAGGGACACGAGGCCTCCACGAGAGTGGAGGGCGCGCCCACCCTTACTGGGCGCGCCCCCCTGTCTCGTGGACACCTCGTGTGCCTCCCGAACTCCGTTTTCTTGCACGTTACGTATTTTGGTCGGTAAAAATTCATTATATATACTCCCGAAGGTTTTGACCACCGTATCATGCAAATATCCTCTGTTTTCGTTTCGAGCTGTTTCTGTTTCAGATCTAGAGCATCATGTCATCTCCAAGCACTCCCAATGACAAGTTTTCCGAGAGGGTTATCAACCCCTATCTCGCGGAGGTGCTGCAACACCCTCAAACCATTGATATGTGTGAGGAAGTGCTGCACATCCGCGATGTGGAGGGACCAAGGCGTACCGGAAGCATGGAGACAAAGCTCGAAGCCATGGAGCAGCAAGTTTTCAAGTGCCAAGGGATGGTGGAGCGTGGACTCAACGCCAACCAGATGATGATCACGGAGTTCACCAACAACCACAAGCTGGATGCCAAAGTCATTGGGGAGACCATCTTCAAGCTTCAAGAGAAAATTGAGCACCTCCAAGCCCAAATCTATGACCTGCAAAACTAGAACTGTGAGTATGAATATAGATTCAAGAGGATGAGTTTGGCTGCAGATTTAAGGATCCCAGAGACTCGATCATCCTTCTATGATGGAGAGCCGATGCCTTGGAAGACGGACGACAAGCCTACATCATCAACAACTCCTACTTCACCACCTCCAAGGACATAATCACATGGGTATGGGAACTCCCCTTGGCAACTGCCAAGCTTGGGGGAGGTGCCCCGGTATTGTATCACCATCACACTCCTATCTTAACCGTTTTATTTAGTTCGATCCTTTTTAGTAGTATCCTGATCTAGTAGATTGAAGTTTTGATATCAAGTAGTTTTGAGTTTTGCTTTGTGATCTCTTTTTGTAATTGAGTCCGTGAGCTATCTATAATAAAGATTAGTGTTGAGTCAAGGGCTTTGCTATGTTTCTATGATCTTGAGAAAGTAGAAAGAATAAAAGAGTTCATATTGATCTTATGGTTAGTGATGACTTCACATATAGAAATTATGAGGCATAAAATTGTTGAGAGTTGATAAACGTAGTTTTGGTCATCCTTGCAATTAATAGGGAGTGATAAGGAAACAGGGGTTCACATACAAATATATTATCTTGGACATCTTTTATGATTGGGAGCACTCATTAAGTATGACATGCTAAAAGAGTTGACGTTGGACAAGGAAGACAGCGTAATGGTTTATGTTTTCGCACATCTCAGTTAAAGTATATTGTCATTGACCTTCCAAACATGTTGAGCTTGCCTTTCCCCCTCATGCTAGCCAAATTCCTAGCACCAAGTAGAGATACTACTTGTGCTTCCAAATATCCTTAAACCCAGTTTTGCCATGAGAGTACACCATACCTACCTATGGATTGAGTAAGATCCTTAAAGTAAGTTGTCATGTTGCAGGCAATAAAAATTGCTATCTAAATATGTATGACTTATTAGTGCAGAGAAAATAAGCTTTGTACGATCTTGTTGTGGAAGTAATAAAAGCGACGGACTGCATAATAAAGGTCCACATACAAGGGGCAATATAAAGTGACGTTCTTTTGCATTAAGATTTTGTGCATCCAACCCTAAACGCACATGACAACCTTTGCTTCCCTCTGCGAAGGGCCTATCTTTTACTTTATGTTTTTTTACTTTATGCTTGAGCCAAGGTGATCCTCACCTTTCCCTTTTTCATTTTATCCTTTGGCAAGCTCCTCGTGTTTGAAAGATCATGACATATATATCCAATTGGATGTAAGTTAGCATGGGCTATTATTGTTGACGTCACCTAAAGGTGAATATGTTGGGAGGCAACACAATAAGCCCCTATCTTTCTCAGTGTCTGGCTGAAACCCCATAACCACAAGTATTGTGTGAGTGTTAGCAATTTTAGAAGACTACAAGATAGTTGAGTATGTGGATTTTCTTAAAAGCTCCATTGTCGACTCTTTCTGATGTTATGATAAATTGCAATTGCTTCAATGACTGAGATTATAGTTTGTTAGTTCTCAATGAAGTTTTTGAACCATACTTGACATTGTGAATTGTTTGTTACTTGAGCATAAGAAATCATATGACAAAATCTATATATGTTGCTGTTATAAGAATGATCATAACGCCCTCATGTCCGTATTTTATTTTTATCGACACCTCTATCTCTAAACATGTGGACATATTTTTCGATATCGGCTTCCGCTTGAGGACAAGCGAGGTATAAGCTTGGGGGAGTTGAGACGTCCATTTTGCATCATGCTTTTATATCAATATTTATTGCATTATGGGCTGTTATTACACATTATATCTCAATACTTATGGCTATTCTCTCTTATTTTACAAGGTTTACCATGAAGAGGGGGAATGCCGGCAGCTGGAATTCTGGCTGGAAAAGGAGCAAACATTGGAAATCTATTCTGCACTGCTCCAAAAATCCTGAAACTCCACGAAACCTATTTTGGAAATAATAAGAATTATTGAGCGGAAGAAATACATCAGGGGGCCCACACCCTGTCCAGGAGGGTGGGGGGCGCGCCCATCCCTACTGGACGCGCCCCCTGTCTCCTGGCCTCCTGGTGGCCCCCCGGTGTCCATCTTTTGCTATATAAGAGCTTTTACCCTGGAAAAAAATCATGGGCAAGCTTACGGGACGAAACTCCGCCGCCACGAGGCAGAACCTTGGCGGAACCAATCTAGGGCTCTGGCGGAGCTGTTCTGCCGGGGACACTTCCCTCCGGGAGGGGGAAATCATCACCAACATCATCACCAACGATCCTCTCATCGGGAGGGGGTCAATCTCCATCAACATCTTCACTAGCACCATCTCCTCTCAAAACCCTAGTTCATCTCTTGTATCCAATCTTGTATCAAAACCACAAATTGGTACCTGTGGGTTGCTAGTAGTGTTGATTACTCCTTGTAGTTGATGCTAATTGGTTTACTTGGTGGAAGATCATATGTTCAGATCCTTAATGCATATTATTACTCCTCTGATTATGAACATGAATATGCTTTGTGAGTAGTTACGATTGTTCCTCAGGACATGGGTGAAGTCTTGCTATTAGTAGTCATGTGAATTTGGTATTCGTTCGATATTTTGATGAGATGTATGTTGTCTTTTCCTCTAGTGGTGTTATGTGAACATTGACTACATGACACTTCACCATTATTTGGTCCTAGAGGAAGGCATTGGGAAGTAATAAGTAGATGATGGGTTGCTAGAGTGACAGAAGCTTAAACCCTGGTTTATGCGTTGCTTCGTTAGGGGCTGCTTTGGATCCATACGTTTAATGTTGTGGTTAGGTTTACCTTAATACTTCTTTTGTAGTTGTGGATGCTTGCAATAGGGGTTAATCATAAGTGGGATGCTTGTCCAAGTAAGGGCAGTACCCAAGCACCGGTCCACCCACATATCAAATTATCAAAGTACAGAACGCGAATCATATGAACATGATGAAAACTAGCTTGACGATAATTCCCATGTGTCCTCGGGAGCTCCTTTCTCATTATTAGAAATTGTCCAGGCTTATCCTTTGCTACGTAAAGGATTGGGACACCTTGCTGCACTTTATTTACTTGTTACTCGTTACAATTTATCTTATCACAAAACTATCTATCACCTACAATTTCAGTGCTTGCAGAGAAAACCTTACTGAAAACCGCTTATCATTTCCTACTGCTCCTCGTTGGGTTCGACACTCTTACTTATCGAAAGGACTACGATAGATCCCCTACACTTGTGGGTCATCAGGCTCCAAACAAGTCCCTCGTACCTACACAAACAAACAAGAACCTCGCAACCAACGCGATAAAGGGGTTGTCAATTCCTTCACGGTAACTTGGGAAAGTGAGATCTGATAGAGATAATAAGATAAGATAAATATTTTTGGTATTTTTATGATATAGATTGAAAAGTAAAGATGCAAATAAAAGTAGATCCGAAACTTATATGAAAAAGATAGACCCGGGGGCCATAGGTTTCACTAGTGGCTTCTCTCAAGATAGCATAAGTATTACAGTGGGTGAACAAATTACTGTCAAGCAATTGATAGAAAAGTGCATAGTTATGAGAATATCTAGGCATGATCATGTATATAGGCATCACGTCTGTGACAAGTAGATCGAAACGATTCTGCATCTACTACTATTACTCCACACATCGACCGACTCCTGCCTGCATCTAGAGTATTAAGTTCATAAGAACAGAGTAACGCATTAAGAAAGATGACATGATGTAGAGGGATAAACTCAAGCAATATGATATAAACCCCATCTTTTTATCCTCGATGGCAACAATACAATGCGTGCCTTGCTGCCCCAGCTGTTACTGGGAAAGGACACCACAAGATTGATCCCAAAGCTAAGCACTTCTCCCGCTATAAGAAATATCAATCTAGTAGGCCAAACCAAACTGATAATTCGAAGAGACTTTCAAAGATAACCAATCATACATAAAAGAATTCAGAGGAGATTCAAATATTTCTCATAGATAAACTTGATCATAAACCCACAATTCATCGGATCTCGACAAACACACCGCAAAAAGAGTTACATTGAATAGATCTCCAAGAAGATCGAGGAGAACTTTGCATTGAGATTCAAAGAGAGAGAAGAAGCCATCTAGCTAATAACTATGGACCCGAAGGTCTGTGGTAAACTACTCACAACTCATCGGAGAGGCTATGGTGTTGATGTAGAAGCCCTCCATGGTCAATTTCCCCTCTAGCGGAGCACCGGCGAAGGCTCCAAGATGGGATCTGGCGGATACAGAAGGTTGCGGCGGTGGAAATAGTTTTTCGTGGTGCTCCTGGATGTTTTCAGGGTATGGAGGTATATATAGGCGAAGGAGGTAGGTCGAGGGAGCCACGAGGGGCCCACGAGGGTGGGGGCGCGCCCACCCCCTAGGGCGCGTCCTCCTGCCTCGTGTCCGCCTCGGCTGCTTCTTGACGTCCACTCCAAGTCTCCTAGATTGCGTTTGTTCCAAAAAGATCGCCCCCGAAGGTTTCATTCCGTTTGGACTCCGTTTGATATTCCTTTTCTTTGAAACACTGAAATATGCAAAAAAAAAAGTAGCAATTCGGGTTGGGCCTCCGGTTAGTAGGTTAGTCCCAAAAATGATATAAAAGTGTAAAGTAAAGCCCATATACATCCAAAATGGGTAATATAATAGCATGGAACAATCAAAAATTATAGATACGTTGGAGACGTATCAGGCATCCCCAAGCTTAATTCCTGCTCGCCCTCGAGTAGGTAAATGATAAAAACGGAGTATTTGATGTGGAATGCTACCTAGCATATTTCTCAATGTAATTTTCTTTATTGTGGCATGAATGTTCAGATTCAAAATAAAAGTTCATATTGACATAAGAAATAGTAATACTTCAAGCATACCAACAAGGCAATCATGTCTTCTCAAAATAACATGGCTAAAGAAAGTTCATCCCTACAAACTCATATAGTTAGGCTATGCTTCATTTTCGTCACACAAAATACTCCCATCATGCACAACCCCGGTTTCAGCCAAGCAATTGGTTCATACTTTTTAACGCGCTTCAGCTTTTTTCAACTCTCATGCAATACATGAGCGTGAGCCATGGATATAGCAGTATGGGTGGAATAGAATATGATGATGGGGGTTGTGTGGAGAAGACAAAAAAGGATAAAGTCTCACATTGACCAGGCTAATCAATGGGCTATGGAGATGCCCATCAATTGATGTCAACATGAGGAGTAGGGATTGCCATGCAACAGATGCACTAGAGCTATAAATGTATGAAAGCTCAACAAAAGAAACTAAGTGGGTGTGCATCCAACTTGCTTACTCATGAAGACCTAGGGCATTTTGAGGAAGCCCATTGTTGCAATATACAAGCCAAGTTCTATAATGAAAAATTCCCACTAGTATATGAAAGTGACAACATAAGAGACTTTCTATCATGAAGACCATGGTGCTACTTTGAAGCACAAGTGTGGAAAAGGATAGTAACATTGCCCCCCCCCTTTTTGGGCCTTCTTTTTTTATTTGGCCTTTCTTTTATTGGCCTTTCTTATTTTTATTTGGCCTTTCTCTTTTTTATAAGGGACAATGCTCTAATAATGATGATCATCACACTTCTATTGATTTACAACTCAAAAGTTACAACTCAATACTAGAACAATATATGACTCTATATGAATGCCTCCGGCGGTGTACCGGGATGGGAAATGAATCAAGAGTGACATGTATGAAAAATTATGCATGGTGGCTTTGCCACAAATACGATTTCAACTACATGATCATGCAAGGCAATATGACAACGATGATGCGTGTCATGATAAACGGAACGGTGGAAAGTTGGATGGCAATATATCTCGGAATGGCTATGGAAATGCCATAATAGGTAGGTATGGTGGCTGTTTTGAGGAAGATATAAGGAGGTTTATGTGTGATAGAGCTTATCATATCACGGGGTTTGGATGCACCAGCGAAGTTTGCACCAACTCTCAAGGTGAGAAAGGGCAATGCACGGTGCCGAAGAGGCTAGCAATGATGGAAGGGTAAGAGTGCTCATATACTTATTGCAAAAGTTTTATTAGCCCTCGAAGCAAAGTACTACTACGCATGCTCCTGGGGAGAGGTTGGTAGGAGTTAACCATCGCGCGCCCCCAACCTCCACACATAAGGAAGGCACTCAAAAGAGCACCCTATGCAACAAATTTGTTACACAACTTTTACCATGCATGTATGCTACGGGACTTACCAACTTCAACACAAGTATTTCTCAGTTTAATAATTGCCCAACTAGCATGACTCTAACATTACTACCTTAATATCTCAAAACAATTATCAAGCATCAAGTTGATCATAGTATTCAATTCACTTCTTATGATAGTTTTTATTCTACCCAACTTGGATGCCCATCATTCTAGGACCAATTTTATAACCATAGCAAATACCATGCTGTTATAAAAGACTCTCAAAATAATATAAGTGAAGCATGAGAGATCAATAATTTCTATAAAATAAAACCACCGCCGTGCTCTAAAAGATATAAGTGAAGCACATAGAGCAAAACTGTCTAGCTCAAAAGATATAAGTGAAGCACATAGAGTATTCTAATAAATTCCAAATCATGTGTGTATCTCCCAAAAGGTGTGTACGGCAAGGATGATTGTGTCAAACTAAAAGGCAAAGACTCATATCGTACAAGACACTCCAAGCGAAACACATATCATGTGGGGAATAAAAATATAGCTCCAAGTAAAGATACCAATAGACGAAGACGAAAGAGGGGATGCCTTCCGGGGCATCCCCAAGCTTAGGATTTTGGTTGTCCTTGTATTATCTTGGGGTGCCATGGGCATCCCCAAGTTTAGGCTCTTGCCACTCCTTATTCCATAGTCCATCAAATCTTTACCCAAAACTTGAAAACTTCACAACACAAAACTCAACAGGAAATCTCATGAGCTCCGTTAGTGCAAGAAAGAAAAACCACCACATAAGGTACTATAATTAAATCATTATTTATTTATATTGGTGTTAAACCTACTATATTCCAACTTCTCTATGGTTCATACCCCCCCCCCCATACTAGCCATAGATGCATCAAAATAAGCAAACAACACACGAAAAACAGAATCTGTCAAAAACAGAACAGTCTGTAGCAATCTATAACTTTTGAATACTTATGGAACCCTAAAAATCCTACCAAAATAGGAAGTCCTAGGAAATTTGTCTGTTGATCTACTGAAAAGGGAATAAACTAAAAAGCATGTTTTTGTGATTTATTAAAATTACTCTCGTGCGCGTAAAAGTTTCTGTTTTTCAGCAAGATCAAATTAACTATCACCCAAGATGATCCTATAGGTTCTACTTGGCACAAACACTAATTAAAACATAAAACCACATCTAAACAGAGGCTAGATGAATTATTTATTAAATAACAGCAAGTAAAAATATTGGGTTGTCTCCCAACAAGCGCTTTTCTTCAAAGCATTTTAGCTAGGCATTGATAATTTTAATGATGCTCACATGAAAGACAAGAATTGAAGCACAAAGAGAGCATCATGAAACACGTGACAAACACATCTAAGTCTAACATACTTCCTATGCATAGGCATATTATAAGACAACAAATTTGCAAGGCAAGCAAAAACTAGCATATGCAAGGAAGAAGAAAAAGACGATAGCAATCTCAACATGACGAGAGCTAATTTTGTAAGATAAAAATTTCTACGACCATATTTTCCTCTCTCATAATAATTACATGTAGGATCATAGGCAAATTAAACAAAATAGCTATCACATAAAATATTCTCAACACGATCCACATGCATGTGAAGTTGACACTCTTCCAAAATAGTGGGATTATCATTAACTAAAGTCATGACCTCTCCAAACCCACTTTTATCAGAAATACCATAAGATTGAACATTCTCCAAATATGTGGGATCTAAAGTTGACACACTTCCAAACCCGCTTTCAATATTATTGCAAACACTATTATCAATCTCATATTCATCATGGGGCTTAAATAAATTTTCAAGATCATAAGAAACATCATCACCCCAATCATGATCATTGTAACAAGTAGTAGACATAGCAAAACTAGCATCCCCAAGCTTAGGGTTTTGCATATTATTAGCACAATTGGCATCAAGAGAATTTATAGCAAAATCATTGCAATCATGCTTTTTGTCAAAGGAACTACCAAGTATAGGTGCAATAGCAACGATCTCATGTTTAACATAAGGAACTATAGCAAATTCATCTTCATAAATATTGGCATCATGGCCACAAGAATAGCAAGCATCATGTTCATCAAGACATATTTCAATCAAATCATCGAAATCATCATTATCTACAGATTCATGCGTATCATTATTTTCTTCCAAAGCAATGGTCATTCTCTCAATAAATTCTTTGACATAGACATTATGAGTATAATTTTCATAGCAATACTTAAGTATGTCAAAATTTTCAGATTCGTAGAGAGTAATATCATACTTTTCAATCAAAGAAGCAACTTCATAAGCACCCTTAAAAGCAACAAATTCTTCAATTTGTTTGATATCATAGTAACTATAAACACCCTTTGCATAAGAAGATAAGATTTCATTTTCATTAAACTCACATAGGTAGGGAAGGTGTTTTTTAGGGTTCTTAGAGCAACAAGTAAAATCATAAATTTCAGAAAGATTCCAAGCATAACACAGCAATCTGTTTATTTGATCCCATAAGAGTCTCCCCTTTTCAGACAAACGGTGACGCACAAAATGAGCATGCTCATCTAAAGATTTCCCATCAACTAGGCTAGTTGGGGTTTCAGCACGAGCGCATAAGGATCGAAGATGATCCAAGTAGAACACTTTAAGTGGATCCATATCAATATATTTTTAGCAAGCAATGATGCAAGCAAATAGAAGGCACGTGGAAACACAAACAAAAAGACATACGGGAAGAAGGCGAAGAAAAGGCAAGGGTGCAGTGGGGGAGAGGAAAACGAGAGGCAAATGGCAAATAATGTAATGCAAGGGAGGTGAGTTTGTGATGGGTACTTGGTATGTCTTGACTTGTGAGAAGACCTCCCCGGCAACGGCGCCATAAATCCTTCTTGCTACCTCTTGAGCACTGCGTTGGTTTTCCCTTGAAGAGGAAAGGGTGATGCAACAAAGTAGCGTAAGTATTTCCCTCAATTTTTGAGAACCAAGGTATCAATCCAGTAGGAGGCCCCAAACAAGTCCCTCGTACCTACACAAACAAATGAGAACCTCGCAACCAACACGATAAAGGGGTTGTCAATCCCTTCACGGTAACTTGCGAAAGTGAGATCTGATAGAGATAATAAGATAAGATAAATATTTTTGGTATTTTTATGATATAGATTGAAAAGTAAAGATGCAAATAAAAGTAGATCTGAAACTTATATGATAAAAGATAGACCCGGGGGCCATAGGTTTCACTAGTGGCTCTCTCAAGATAGTATAAGTATTACAATCGGTGAACAAATTATTGTCGTGCAATTGATAGAAAAGTGCATAGTTATGAGAATATCTCGGCATGATCATGTATATAGGCATCACGTCCGTGACAAGTAGATCGAAATGATTCTGCATCTACTACTATAACTCCACACATCGACCAACTCCTGCCTGCATCTAGAGTATTAAGTTCATAAGAACAGAGTAACGCATTAAGAAAGATGACATGATGTAGAGGCATAAACTCAAGCAATATGATATAAAACCCATCTTTTTATCCTTGATGGCAACAATATAATATGTGCCTTGCTGCCCCTGCTGTCACTGGGAAAGGACACCACAAGATTGAACCCAAAGCTAAGCACTTCTCCCATTGTAAGAAAGATCAATCTAGTAGGCCAAACCAAACTGATAATTCAAAGAGACTTGCAAATATAACCAATCATACATAAAAGAATTCAGAGGAGATTCAAATATTTCTCATAGATAAACTTGATCATAAACCCACAATTCATCGGATCTCGACAAACACACCGCAAAAAGAGTTACATCGAATAGATCTCCAAGAAGATCGAGGAGAACTTTGTATTGAGATTCAAAGAGAGAGAAGAAGCCACCTAGCTAATAACTATGGACCCGAAGGTCTGTGGTAAACTACTCACAACTCATCAGAGAGGCTCTGGTGTTGATGTAGAACCCCTTCGTGGTCGATTTTCCCTCCGGCGGAGCATCGGCGAAGGCTCCAAGATGGGATCTCGCGGATACAGAAGGTTGCGGCATTGGAAATAGTTTTTCGTGGTGCTCCTGGATGTTTTCAGGGTATGGAGGTATATATAAGCGAAGGAGGTAGGTCAGGGGAGCCACGAGGGGCCCACAAGGGTGGGGGGCGCGCCCTCCTGCCTCGTGGCTGCCTCGACTGCTTCTTGACGTCCACTCCAAGTCTCCTGGATTGCGTTTGTCCCAAAAAGATCGCTCCCGAATGTTTTATTCCGTTTGGACTCCGATTGATATTCCTTTTCTTCGAAACACTGAAATAGGCAAAAAAACAGCAATTTGGGCTGGGCCTCCGGTTAGTAGGTTAGTCCCAAAAATGATATAAAAGTGTAAAGTAAAGCCCATAAATCCAATACGGGTAATATAATAGCATGGAACAATCAAAAATTATAGATACGTTGGAGACGTATCATACTGCTTGGGGATGCATGTTGACTATATATGAAATTGTTATCTAGTACTCCCTCCGTTCCAAATTACTCGTCGTGGTTTGAACTAAAACCACGACGAGTAATTTGGAATGGAGGGAGTACTACCTAGTACCTATAATGCTCTATGAAATTGATATCTAGTAGTACCTAGTATCTGGGAAATTGCAGTTTATTGAAACTGAAACGGGGTAGGAAGCGGGGGAAATGATGAAAGATATAGCAGTAGTGAGGGGCTAGGAAACTGCTATAGCTAATTAATAGTAGCGCGTTCTAGAAAAGCACTGCTGATATAGTCAATAGTAGTAGCGCGGGTGAGGACCGCGCTACTACTAATAGTTAGTTGTAGCGCCTAGTAGTAGCGCGGCTGCCCGCGCTGCTGATAGCCTCAAAACCCGCGCTACTACTAGGGTTTTCCCTAGTAGTGGATAGTCATAATAACAATAGTTGGCGAGATGACAATGATGCTACGATGGAGATCAAGGTGTTGCGCCGGTGACGATGGAGATCATGAAGATGCTTTGGTGATGGAGATCATGAGCATAATATGATGATGGCCATATCATGTCACATATTTTGATTGCATGTGATGTTTATCCTTTATGCATCTTATTTTGCTTAGTACGGTGGTAGCATTATAAGATGATCCCTTACTAAATTTCAAGGTATAATTGTTATCCCTGAGTATGCACTGTTGCTACAGTTTGTCGTGCCGAGACACCACGTGATGATCGGGTGTGATAAGCTCTATGTTCACATACAACGGGTGGAAGCCAGTTTTGCACATGCAAAATACTCAGGTTAAACTTGATGAGCCTAGCATATGCAGATATGGCCTCGGGACACTAAGACCGAAAGGTTGAGCGGGAATCACATAATAGATATGATCAACATAGTGATGTTCACCATTGAAAACTACTCCATCTCACGTGATGCCCGGACATGGTTTAGTTGATTTGGATCACGTGATCACTTAGATGATTAGAGGGATGTCTATCTAAGTGGGAGTTCTTAAGTAATATGATTAATTGAACTTTAATTTATCATGAACTTAGTACATGATAGTATTTTGCATGTCTATGTTGTTTTAGATCAATGGCCTGTGCTGCCGTTCCTTTGAATTTTAATGCATTCCTAGAGAAAGCTAAGTTGAAAGATGATGGCAGAAACTACACAGACTGGGTCCGTAACTTGAGGATTATCCTCATTGCTGCGCAGAAGAATTACGTTCTGGAAGCATTGTTAGGTGTACCACCCATGCCCGCAACTGCAGACATTGTGAATGCCTGGCAGACACGTGTTGATGACTACTCGATAGTTCAGTGTGCCATGCTCTACGGCTTAGAATCGGGACTTCAAAGATGTTTTGAACATCATGGAGCATATGAGATGTTCCAAGAGTTGAAGTTAATATTTCAAGAAAATGCCCGAGTTGAGAGATATGAAGTCTCCAACAAGTTCTATAGCTCCAAAATGGAGGAGAATAGTTCTGTCAGTGAACACATACTCAGAATGTCTGGGTACCATAACCACTTGACTCAACTGGGAGTTAATCTTCCTGATGATAGTGTCATTGACGGAGTTCTTCAATCACTGCCACCAAGCTATAAAGGCTTCGTGATGAACTATAATATGCAAGGGATGAACAAGACTATTCCCGAGCTCTTCGCGATGCTAAAGGCTGCAGAGGTAGAAATCAAAAAGGAGCATCAAGTGTTGATGGTCAACAAGACCACTAGTTTCAAGAAAAAGGGTAAAGGGAAGAAGGGGAACTTCAAGAATAATGGCAAAAAGGTTGCTGCTCAAGAGAAGAAACCCAAGTCTGGACCTAAGCCAGAAACTGAGTGCTTCTACTTCAAAGGGACTGGTCACTGGAAGTGGAACTGCCCCAAGTATTTGGCGGATAAGAAGGATGGCAAAGTGAAAGGTATATTTGATATACATGTTATTGATGTGTACTTAATTAAAGCTCGTAGTAGCGCATGGGTATTTGATACTGGTTCTGTTGCTCATATTTGCAACTCGAAAAAGGGGCTACGAATTAAGCGAAGATTGGCTAAGGACGAGTTGATGATGCGCATGGGAAATGGTTCCAAGGTCAATGTGATTGTCGTCGGCGTGCTACCTCTACATCTACCATCGAGATTAGTTTTAGACCTGAATAATTGTTATTTGGTGCCAGCGTTGAGCATGAACATTAGATCTGGATCTTGTTTAATGCGAGACGGTTATTCATTTAAATCGGAGAATAATGGTTGTTCTATTTATATGAGTAATATCTTTTATGGTCATGCACCCTTGCTGAGTGGTCTATTTTTGTTGAATCTCGATAGTGATGATATACATATTCATCATATTGAAGCCAAAAGATGCAAAGTTTATAATGATAGTGCAACTTATTTGTGGCACTGCCGTTTGGGTCATATCGGTGTAAAGCGCATGAAGAAACTCCATGTTGATGGACTTTTGGAATCACTTGATTATGAATCACTTGGTGCTTGCGAACCGTGCCTTATGGGCAAGATGACTAAAACTCTATTCTCCGGAACAATGGAACGAGCTTCTGACTTATTGGAAATAATACATACTGATGTATGCGGTCCAATGAGTGTTGAGGCTCGTGGCGGGTATCGTTATTTCTTACCTTCACAGATGATTTGAGCAGATATGGTTATATCTACTTAATGAAGCATAAGTCTGAAACATTTCAAAAGTTCAAAGAATTTCAGAGTGAAGTGGAAAATCATCGTAACAAGAAAATAAAGTTTCTACGATCTGATCATGGAGGAGAATATTCGAGTTATGAGTTTGGTCTTCATTTGAAACAACATGGGATAGTTTCACAATTAACGCCACCTGGAACACCACAGCGAAATGGTGTATCTGAACATCGTAACCATACTTTATTGGATATGGTGCGATATATGATGTCTCTTACTGATTTACCGCTATCGTTTTGGGGTTATGACTTAGAGACGACTGCATTCACTTTAAATAGGGCACCATCAAAATCCGTTGAAACGACGCCTTATGAACTGTGGTTTGGCAAGAAACCAAAGTTGTCGTTTCTTAAAGTTTGGGGCTGCGATGCTTATATGAAAAGGCTTCAACCTAATAAGCTCGTACCCAAATCGGAGAAGTGCGTCTTCATAGGATACCCAAAGGAAACTGTTGGGTACACCTTCTATCACAAATCCGAAGGCAAAATCTTTGTTGCTAAGGATGGATCCTTTCTAGAGAAGGAATTTCTCTCAAAAGAAGTGAGTGAGAGGAAAGTAGAACTTGATGAGGTAATTGTACCTTCTCCCTTATTGGAAAGTAGTTCATCACAGAAATCATTTCCCGTGATTCCTACACCAATTAGTGAGGAAGCTAATGATGATGATCATGAAGCTTCAGATCAAGTTACTAACGAACCTCGTAGGTCTTCCAGAGTAAGATCCTCACCAGAGTGGTACGGTAATCCTATTCTGGAAGTCATGTTACTAGACCATGATGAACCTACGAACTATGAGGAAGCGATGATGGGCCCAGATTCCACGAAATGTCTTGAGGCCATGAAATCTGAGATGGGATCCATGTATGAGAACAAAGTGTGGACTTTGGTGGACTTGCCCGTGATCAGCAAGCCATAGAAAATAAATGGATCTTCAAGAAGAAGACCGACGCTGACGGTAATGTTACTATCTATAAAGCTCGACTTGCTAGGAAAGGTTTTCGACAAGTTCAAGGAGTTGACTACGATGAGACTTTCTCACCCTAGTGATGCTTAAGTCTGTCTGAATCATGTTAGCAATTGTTGCATTTTATGATTATGAAATATGGCAAATGGATATCAAAACTGCATTCCTGAATGGATTTATGGAAGAAGAGTTGTATATGATGCAACCAGAAGGTTTTGTCAATCCAAAAGGTGCTAACAAAGTGTGCAAGCTCCAGCGGCCCATTTATGGACTAGTGCAAGCCTCTCGGAGTTGGAATAAACGTTTTGATAGTGTGATCAAAGCATATGGTTTTATACAGACTTTTGGAGAAGACTGTATTTACAATAAAGTGGTTGGGAGCTCTGTAGCATTTCTGATATTATATGTGGATGACATATTGTTGATTGGAAATGATATAGAATTTCTGGATAGCATAAAGGGATACCTGAATAAGAGTTTTTCTATGAAAGACGTCGGAGAAGCTGCTTACATATTGGGCATCAAGATCTATAGTGATAGATCAAGACGCTTAATTGGACTTTCACAAAGCACATACCTTGATAAAGTTTTGAAGAAGTTCAAAATGGATCAGTCAAAGAAAGGGTTCTTGCCTGTGTTACAAGGTGTGAAGTTGAGTCAGACTCAATGCCCGACCACTGCAGAAGATAGAGATAAAATGAAAGTCATTCCCTATGTTTCAGCCATGGGTTCTATCATGTATGCAATGTTGTGTACCAGACCTGATGTATGCCTTGCTATAAGCATAGCAGGAGGTACCAAAGTAATCCCAGAGTGGAACACTGGACAACGGTCAAGAACATCCTGAAGTACCTGAAAAGGACTAAGGATATGTTTCTCGTTTATGTAGGTGAAAAAGAGCTCGTCGTAAACGGTTACGTCGATGCAAGCTTTGACACTAATCCGGATGACTCTAAGTCGCAAATTGGATACATATTTTTATTGAATGGAGGAGCTGTCAGTTGGTGCAGTTCCAAGCAGAGCATCGTGGCGAGATCTACGTGTGAAGCAGAGTACATTGTTGCTTCGGGAGCAGCAAATGAAGGAGTTTGGATGAAGGAGTTCATATCCGATCTAGGTGTCATACCTAGTGCATCGGGTCCAATGAAAATCTTTTTGTGACAATACTGGTGCAATTGCCTTGGCAAAGGAATCCAGATTTCACAAGAGAACCAAGCACATCAAGACACGCTTCAATTCCATCTGTCATCAAGTGTCGGAAGGGGACATAGAGATTTGCAAGATACACACGGATCTGAATGTTGCAGACCCGTTGACTAAGCCTCTTCCACCAGCAAAACATGATTAGCACCAAAGCTCCATGGGTGTTAGAATCATTACTATGTAATCTAGATTACTGAATCTAGTGCAAGTGGGAGACTAAAGGAAATATGCCCTAGAGGCAATAATAAAGTTATTATTTATTTCCTTAATTCATGATAAATGTTTATTATTCATGCTAGAATTATATTAACCGGAAACTTAGTACATGTGTGAATACATAGACAAAACTTATAGTCCCTAGTATGCCTCTACTTGACTAGCTCGTTAATCAAATATGGTTATGTTTCCTAACCATGGACATGTGTTGTCATTTGATGAATGGGATCACATCATTAGGAGAATGATGTGATGGACATGACCCATTCGTTAGCTTAGCATTATGATCGTGTCAGTTTCATTGCTACTGCTTTCTTCATGACTTATACAAGTTCCTCAGACTATGAGATTATGCAACTCCTGAATACCGGAGGAACACTTTGTGTGCTACCAAACGTCACAACGTAAAAGGGTGATTATAAAGGTGCTCTACAAGTGTCTCCGAAGGTATTTGTTGGGTTGGCATATATCGAGATTAGGATTTGTCACTCCGTGTTTCGGAGAGGTATCTCTGGGCCCTCTCGGTAATACTCATCACTATAAGCCTTGCAAGCATTGTAACTAATGAGTTAGCTGCAGGATGAAGTATTATGAAACGAGTAAAGAGACTTGCCAGTAATGATATTGAACTAGGTATGATGATACCGACGATCGAGTCTCGGGCAAGTAACATACCGATGACAAAGGGAACAACATATGTTGTTATGCGGTTTGACCGATAAAGATCTTCGTAGAACATGTAGGAACCAATATGAGCATCCAGGTTCCGCTATTGGTTATTGACAGGAGACGTGTCTCGGTCATGTCTACATAGTTCTCGAACCTGTAGGGTCCGCACGCTTAACGTTCGATGACGATTGGTATTATGAGTTTATGTGGTATGATGTACTGAAGATTGATCGGAGTCCTAGATGTGATCACTGACACAACGAGGAGTCTTGAAATGGTCGAGACATAAAGATTGATATATTGGACGACTATATTCGGACACCGGAAGTGTTCCGGAGAAGTTTCGGATAAAACCGGAGTGCCAGAGGGTTATCGGAACCCCCGAGGGAACTAATGGGCCTCGATGGGCCTTAGTGGAAAGAGAGAGGGGCGGTCAGGGCAGGCCGCGTGCCCCTCCCCCTTGAGTCCGAATAGGACAAGGAAGGGGGGTGGCGCCCCCCTTTCCTTTCCCCTCTCCCTCTCCTTCCTTTCCCCTCTCTCCCTTTAGGTGGAAACCTACTAGGACTTGGAGTCCTAGTAGGATTCCCTCTTGGGGTGCACCAAGGAGGGCCTACCGGCCTCCCCTCTCCTCCTTTATATATTGGGGAGGGGGGCACCCCATAGACACACAAGTTGATCAAGTTGATCTTTTAGCCGTGTGCGGTGCCCCCCTCCACAGATTTCCACCTAAGTCATATCGTCGTAGTGCTTAGGCGAAGCCCTGCGCCGGTAACTTCATCATCACCATTGCCACGCCATCGTGCTGACGGAACTCTCCCTCAGCCTTAGCTGGATCTAGAGTTCGAGGGACGTCACCGAGTTGAACGTGTGCAGATCGCGGAGGTGTCGTGCGGTCGGTGCTTGATCGGTTGGATCACGAAGACGTCTGACTACATCAACCGCGTTGCTTAAACGCTTCTGCTTTCGGTCTACGAGGGTACGTGGACACACTCTCCCCCCGTTGCTATGCATCACCTAGATAGATCTTGCGTGATCGTAGGACTTTTTTTGAAATTACTGCGTTCCCCAACACATCTGGTCTAGAAAAAATTAATCCAAAGTTTTTTATCCATTTGGACTTCGTTTGATATTGTTTTCTGAAAAGCCAAAAACAAGCAAAAACATCAACTGGCACTAGGCACTAAGTTAATAGGATAGTCCCAAAAAATGATATATAATTGCATATAATGACATATAAAACATCCAAAATTGATACTATAATACTTCCTCCGTCCCAAAAGTGTCTCAATTTTGTACTAGCTCTAGTACAAATTTGTACTAAGCTCAAGACACTTATTTTGCTCAAACACTTATTTTGGGACAGAGGGAGTAGCATGGAACAATAAAAAAATATAGATATGTTGGAGACGTATCAATTATTAATGTTGAGAACGAACTACTAATGCCATGTGGAAACATCCATAATTGCCATGTAGAGTGAACTGCAGTTGCCATGTGGGTGAAAAGCAGGACTAACCTGAAGCTTGCCATATGTTGTGTTAGTTTTCCTATCTGCGGCAAACATAGCCTTGACAGCTTCGTAGTTCCAGGAAGATACGACAAACTTATGTCGAGGAGGCTGGCCTCCTTACATAGGAAACTTCACAGTAGAGAGATCAAGACTGTCGACGTACATGAGCTGGAAACACGTAAAGGTGAAGGCGAAAAGTGAGTACAAACAGGTCAAATTTCAGTAGGAACGTCATGTGAAATAATGGCAACAAAGTAAATCTTGAATAACGGAAACATTACAGAAAAGGGAAAAAAGAGTGCATTCGCAATATGGTTGGGCATGCATTCTCACATGGTGACTCCGTTAACAAAAACTTGCCATGTTTCACGCTGGCATGTTTGCCATCTGGGTGAGTGTAGCACTTTCCATGCATAACAGGCAAACATACACTAGTTGCCATGTGGCTTGTGAGTTGTAGTATGAAACTCTATGTAGTTGCCATGTTTCATTAACTAGATTTACCATGTGTGAACAGCTACAGTTGCCATGTGAAAGCAACTGTGATTGCCACATGTGAACAACTATAGTTACCATATATGATTAACTGCAGTTGCCACTTATTTACTCATTACAAGTGGCTTGTCGGTTGAAGTATATATGAAGTATTGCGTACTTTCCATCTAGCATTAACTGGATTTGCCGTGTGTGAACAGCTACACTTGCCATGTGTAAGCAACTGTGCTTGCCATATGTGAACAGATATAGTTGCCATATATGATCAAATGCAGTTGCCACTTTTTTTACTCATAACAAGTGTTTCAAAAAAGTACGATTGCCATCTAGAATGCACTACACTAACCGTGATCAGTTCTTTAGCTTGTCAAAAACAGATCAAACATGCCACGATGAAGCATTTACAAAAAGAAACATTTACCATTAGGTGTAGGCGGCATCCCTTCCAGTGCATCTTATTTGCGAAAGCATCATGCAAGAAGTCAGCAATGAACTTGCACCAGTTCATGTTTTTTACGTCTTTCAGCTTCGCGTGCAGAATTTTTTAAAAATGGACACATGTGCACAGTTAAAAAAACTTGAAACAAAGGGAAAACATGCTACTACATTACAACAAAAGAGGAGATAGCAACAAAAGGAAAAATTAAAGAACAATCACAAGGATAGGAAAGCATCTATTGCTTGGACATAGCGACATGGTAGGCGCAAAGCCAGACGAGATTAGGTACATGAGAAACTTCATCTTGAATACCTCACCATGGGTTTTCATAGCACCCAACAAAGTCGCAAGAACAGTCTTGTTAGGCATGGATACCTCGTCAGGGAACAAACGTGGGAACAAAGCTTCCTCAATTTCACTCTTCAGCTCATATGGAACTTTGATTACACCATGGGGGACACCCAATGTGCAGAAAACAAACTTCTCATTCAAAGGAAGTCTTCCACGTCCCAGAATGATGAATTCCCTGGACGCGGGGTCATAGATCTCCCCAGGTCAATCGCACATGGGGTTCACTAAATTTGTGCATTGCACATCCATAAGTGCATGCATCCCCATCACCCCGGCAATGGACTTCTGATCATCAATAAATCCTTTAGTCAATATAGTCAACCATTCTTGTGAACCCCTATTTCGCTTGTGTTTCTTCTTCTGCAAAACAGAAACACGGTCATTCTTGCCATGTTCAACATGATAAGAAAATTTCCATGCTTAAGAGAATGAACTCTCGTGAACACGATGAAAAGGTAGATGAAAGGAACCTCATCCCCATCTTTCCTCCCAACAGCCGCATCATTCCGTGGCGGAGGCTCCATGAAGTCGTCGTCGTTGTCATCCACCTAGTGGTTGCGAACCATGATGCTGTAAATAAGAACAAGTGTGACTGAGTGTACAGGAATAATATTAGAAAATTGCTATGGATGTGTAATGCAACACGATAACTGATGAAGTTGATGCTGATGGAGAATTGCCATGATTGCTAGTCAGATGGACGACACATTTTCATATGTCTCGTACTCGAAAACATAACATGGTTTGCCATGTTGTAGGTCAGATGAATGACAAGAAGATGAAATTGTAAAGTTGCCATGTAGCGACCAGACCTCAAACAGTCTGATCTTTGTGCATCAATGTCATCCCTAGATCGGTAATGCTGTCACGCACAGTACTTGAAGGATTTATACAGAGTAGCAATCACACACTTATTACATCGAATGTCTCAAAAGAGAACTTAGTACAATAAATATGGCTTAAGGCCATCTAATAATGATAACAGCGGAAGGCTTGGAAGATAAGCGAGTCCATCAACTCCAACGGCATCACCGAGTATAAGACCACGACCTAAGGCACCTTACTCGTTGTCTGAAAAGTCTGCAACATGAACGTTGCAGCCCAAAAACGGGTCAGCACATGGAATATGCTGGCAATGTAACACATAGAGAGTAATGAACAGAATAATGCTATCGCTACATGCATATATGGCTGGTGGAAAGCTCTATGGTTACAGTTTTGCTTTAAGCCAATTTTTCCTACCCAAAGGAATAAATTTTATTTAACTATCATGGTGGTTGTTAAAATTGAGAAGGTTCCTCCAACTCAATCCCAATTAAGCATGATTATTAACCCAACAAAATTAAATTAAGTAACATGATGAGATTCACATGATAGTCCAGGTACTAAATACTCAAAACGTCCATAACCGGGGACATGGCTAACCATGATTAGTTTATACACTCTGCAGAGGTTTGCGCACTTCTCCCCACAAGACTCGATCTCCTCCGCTTGATTTCTCGCACTACATGGTGTTTGAGAAACAGATGACCGAGACACAGTCTTTCAGAAGCATTAACTCTCTACTCCGGGTAGATAGTACCAACCTACATCCCTTACATCTGCTAGTCTACCTCTTCAAGAGCTCACGCAACATACTCAACTATGCTAGAGCCCATAGTAGCTTGCGGCTACACACGGAAGTTTCTAGCATGAAAAGTCTCATGATCCCTTTGAGCCTGGGTGGTGGTCCATAGGAGAATCACACGGTACACCGGGATTTCCAAAAATACAGGCAACACTGGGTTCCCCAGGTGCCTCAATCCACCCAGATGTGAATTTAAGTTGCCACCTTAAGTAAACCATTAAATAACAATCTCACATCTCTCATGGATACACTCACCCAATCCACGTCTACTAGCATAGCATAGCAACATAAGCAAACGTAGAAGTAACTCCCAAAGGTTTGATAATAAAACAGGTAATAGGTACTACCTCATCTACTTCCCAAAACCCACATATCAAATCAGATCCTAATCATGCAATTGTTTGAGGATTTCATCTAATGCAATAAAACTGGGTAGTAAAGAGGTATGATCAAAGTGTTACTTGCCTTGCTGATGATCCGTGAAACCTAGAGATTCGAAGTAGCAAGCGGAGCACTCCGGGTACTCTATCGCAAACAAACAAGCATACAATAAGCACTCATCTAATGCACAGGTAAAACTCAAATAAGAGATCTAACCAGAAAGTTCAACTTAAGAACTCCAGTTTGCAAAAAGAATCAAATCAAACGAAGCAACGAAACTCAAACGCCAAAAGAAACAAGCTTCCTTTACCAATCTGGACCTAAGTCAAATTTTACAGTAGCAAAAACTTGTTTGAATTGGTTAAACGGAAAGAGGGTTTCGAGATGAAACTCTAGGCGCTTGAATCGCCTGAATCCGATAAACGAGCGAAAAGTTATACTAGAACGAAAATCGGATCAGAAATCGCGATTAGAAATAATCGCGGAAAACCTGAGAAAAAGAAAAATGGACGAACAGGATAATGACCGAACGTTCGCTGTCTGCGGCTAAACGACGAAAACCATTCATTAATTTGAACAAACGGATGAATGTCTGCTAAATAACTAAACCGAGAAAAAACCGACGAACCGAAACTAAAAAAACGGATCTAGGGTTTAAAAAAACGAACGGTTTTATAAAAAACCGGCGGCGGCTACCTCGGGTTCGGCGCGGATTAAGGCGAGGCAGCAAGGCAGGGTCCGGCGGGTCGGCGGCGGTGGCTAGGGCGGCGGGGCGGCGGAGCGGGCGGCGGCGGTGGCGGCTCCGGCGGCTGCGGGGACCGGCGGCGGCGGGCGTCGCGGCGGCCGCGGCTAGGGTTCAGCGGCGGCGCGGGCTGAGCTGGCGGCGGCGGTGGGCTTCGGGGCAGGGGGCTCCCGGCTTATAAAGCCCCCCCGGGCGGAGTCCCGCTCGAGTACGGCCCGAAGTCGGTTTGACTTTT
This sequence comes from Triticum dicoccoides, assembly GCF_002162155.2. NCBI lineage: Eukaryota > Viridiplantae > Streptophyta > Magnoliopsida > Poales > Poaceae > Triticum > Triticum dicoccoides. The sequence continues at coordinate 485,205,952 of NC_041385.1, forward strand.
TTTTAAATAGTTTCGCGTAGAAAAACAAATAAAAGAAATACTAAACTGACTCCCAAAATCCCGAAATAAATTTTCCCCATCGACTAAAATCAAGCCGGACAAGATGAACATTTATTTGGGACCTAAATGCAATTTTAAAAAACGCACATTTTTCCTAATTCAAATAAAATAGCGATAAAACTCCGAAATAAAATCTGATTTGATTTTAATATTAAATCCTCAATATTTCTTTATTTTGGGAAAGTCATTTTATTCCCTCTCTCTTATTTTTATAATTGAAATAATTGAAGATAAAATAATTAAAATCAAATGATCTTATTTTCAAAAATTTGAGAAAACTCAAATATGAAAATAATGAAATCCCCAACTCTCTCCGTGGGTCCTTGAGTTGCGTAGAATTTCTAGGATCTAGCCAAAATGCAATAATATATGATATGCATAGATGATCTAATGTATAACATTCCAAATTGAAAATTTGGGATGTTACAAGCCTATCCCCCCTTAAGATGAATCTCGCCCTCGAGATTCGGGTTGTCTAGAAAATAGGTGAGGGTGGTCCTTCAGTAGGTCTTCTTCTCGCTCCCAGGTGGCTGATACGTCTCCAACGTATCTATAATTTTTGATTGTTCCATGCTATTATATTACCTCTTTTGGATGTTTATGGGCTTTATTTTACACATTTATATCATTTTTGGGACTAACCTACTAACCGGAGGCCCAACCCATATTGCAGTTTTTTTGCCTACTTCAGTATTTCGAAGAAAAGGAATATCAAACAGAGTCCAAACGGAATGAAACCTTCCGGAGCGTGGTTTTTGGAACGAACATGATCCGGAGGGATTGGACTGCAAGTCAAGAAGCCTCCGAGGGCCCCACGAGATAGGGCCCCCCTGTAGGGCGCGCCCCCTGTCTCGTGGGCCCCTCGGGCGGCCACCGACATACTTCTTCCTCCTATATATACCTGTGTACCCCGAAAACATCCAGGAGCACCACGAAACACAATTTCCACCGTCGTAACCTTCTATATCCGCGAGATCCCATCTTGGAGCCCTTGCCGGCACTCTGCCGGAGGGGGAAGCAACCACAAAGGGCCTCTACATCAACATCCTTGCCCCTCCGATGAGTTGTGTGTAGTTTACCACAGACCTACGGGTCCATAGTTATTAGCTAGATGGCTTCTTCTCTCTTTTTGGATCTCAATACAATGTGCTCCCCCTCTCTTGTGGAGATCTATTCGATGTAAACTCTTTTTGCGGTGTGTTTGTCGAGATCTGATGAATTGTGGGTTTATGATCAAGTTTATCTATGAATAATATTTGAATCTTCTCTGAATTATTTTATGTATGATTGAGTTATCTTTGCAAGTCTCTTTGAATTATTAGTTTGGTTTGGCCTACTAGATTAGTTCTTCTTGCCATGGGAGAAGTGCTTAGCTTTGGGTTCAATCTTGCGGTGTTCTTACCAAGTGACAGAAAGGGTTGCAAGACACGTATTGTATTGTTGCCATCGAGGATAACAAGATGGGATTTATATCATATTGCATGAGTTTATCCCTCTACATCATGTCATCTTTCTTAATGTGTTACCATGTTCTTATGAACTTAATACTCTAGATGCAGGCATGAGTCGTTCGATGTGTGGAGTAATAGTAGTAGATGCAGGCAGGAGTCGGTCTACTTGTTATGGATGTGATGCCTATATACATGATCATGCCTAGATAATCTCATAACTATGCGCTTTTCTATCAATTGGTCGACAGTAATTTGTTCACCCACCGTAATACTTATGCTATCTCGAGGGAAGCCTCTAGTGAAACCTATGGCCCCCGGGTCTATCTCTTATCATATTTGCTTTCAATCTACTTTCTTTGCATCTTTACTTTTTGCATCTATATTACAAAATACCAAAAATATATTTATCTTATCATACTATCTTTATTAGATCTCACTTTCGCAAATGGCCGTGAAGGGATTGACAACCCCTTTATTGCGTTGGTTGTGAGTTCTCAGTTTGTTTGTGTAGGTGCGTGGGACTTTTGAGGAGCCTCTGATTGGATTGATACCTTGGTTCCAAAAACTGAGGGAAATACTTACGCTACACTTTGCTGCATCACCCTCTCCTCTTTGAGGAAAACCAACGCAAGCTCAAGACATAGCAAGAAGGATTTCTGGCGCCGTTGCCGGGGAGGTCTTCGCTCAAGTCAAGACATACCAAGTACCCATCACAAACCCATCTCCCTCGCATTTACATTATTTGCCATTTGCCTCTCGTTTTCCTCTCCCCCACTTCACCTTTGCCGTTTTGTTCGCCCTCTCTTTCCCAATCTCCTCCTCTCTTTTCGCTTGCCTTCTTTTGTGCTTGTTTGCTTGTTTGACCTTATGGCCGCACCTAAGGGTCCTGACCACCTTCTTATAAGGATGGATGAGATTGAATCAGATATTAGAAGCTTTATGAATTTGCAATTTGAGCATAATAATTTCTTTAGAAAAGAGCTTAAGGAACAAAAGAGTTTTTTGGGTTTTATGAATAAAGAGCTTGATGACATGAACAAAGAATTCTATGGTGTTAACGCTCAAATTACCCGGCTTGAAAATGCTATAGCCAAAATTTCTGACAAGCAAGCCACCTTAGTCAATAAGATGGCCGCTAAACCAGAAAAGTTACATGAAAATAATAATGAGGATCTTAAAGTTATTGATACGTCTCCGATTAGATCTATGTTTTGCAATATGAATTTTGATGATTATGGGAGTGATGATGAATCAACTTTTCCTAGAAGGCGTCCCAAAAATTCGGAGTCTTTAGATCTTGATGCTAAATTTGGTAAAAGAGAGATTGGAGAATCCTCAACTTCTAATAATATTGAACCTACTATCTCGGATTTCAAGGAATTTGATTATGATAACTGCTCTTTAAAAGGTTGTATTTCCTTGTTCCAATCCGTTGTTAATTCTCCTCATGCTTATAGTCAAAATAAAGCTTTTACCAAACATATTGTTGATGCCTTGATGCAATCTTATGATGAAAAACTTAATTTGGAAGTTTCTATACCTAGAAAACTTAATGATGAGTGGGAACCTACTATAAAAATTAGAATTAAAGATTTTGAGTGTTTTGCTTTGTGTGATTTGGGTGCTAGTGTTTCCACGATTCCGAAAACTTTATGTGATATTCTAGGTTTCCATGATCTTGATGATTTCTCTTTAAATTTGCACCTTGCGGATTCCACCATTAAAAAGCCTATAGGAAGGATCAATGATTTTCTTATTGTTGCAAATAGAAATTTGGTGCCCGTAGATTTTATCGTTCTTGATATAGATTGCAATCTTTCTTGCCCTATTATTCTTGGTAGACCTTTCCTTAGAACGATTGGTGTGATTATTGATATGAAGGAAGGGAATATTAGATTCCAATTTCCATTAAAGAAAGGCATGGAGCACTTTCCAAGAAAGAAAGTCAAATTACCTTATGAATCTATCATGCGTGCTACTTATGAATTTAGTGTCAAAGATGGCACCCGTTAGATCTATCTTTGTTTTTATGCCTAGCTAGGGGCGTTAAACAATAGCGCTAGTTGGGAGGCAACCCAATTTTATTTATGTTTTTTATGTTTGCTCCTGTTTAGTAATAAATCTTGCATCTACCTTCTGTTTAGATGTGTTTTTATCTTTTAATTAGTGTTTGTGTCAAGTAGAACCTATAGGATAACCTACGATGATAGTTGATTTGATTCTGCTGAAAAACAGAAACTTTGCACGCACTAATATAATTTTGTTAAATCACAGGAACGTGCTTTTGCGTTGATTCTTTTTGCTGCTGTTCAATAAACAAATTTTCCAGGACTTTCTATTTTGGTAGGATTTTTAGGGTTCCAGAAGTTTGCGTTAGTTACAGATTTCTACAGACTGTTCTGTTTTTGACATATTCTGTTTTTCGAGTGTTGTTTGCTTATTTCAATGCATCTATGGCAAGTAATTCAGTCTATGAACCATAAAGAAGTTGGAATAAAGTAGGTTTAACACCAAATTAAATAAAGAATTAGTTCATGGCAGTACCTTATGTGGTGGTTTTGTTTTCTTTCACTAACGGAGCTTATAAGATTTGCTGTTGAGTTTTGTGTTGTGAAGTTTTCAAGTTTTGGGTAAAGCTTTTATGGACTATGGAATAAGGAGTGGCAAGAGCCTAAGCTTGGGGATGCTTATTGCACCCCAAGATATTCAAGGATAGCCAAAATCCTAAGCTTGGGGATGCCCCGGGAAGGCATCCCCTCTTTCGTCTTCGTTCATTGGTAACTTTACTTGGAGCTATATTTTTATTCGCTACGTGATATGTGTTTTGCTTGGAGCGTCGTGTATTATATTAGTTTTTTCTTTTTAGTTTACCATAATCATCCTTGCTGTACACACCTTTTGGGAGAAGCCTATTTGATTAGAATTTGCTAGAATACTCTATGTGCTTCACTTATATCTTTTGAGCTTGATAGTTTTGGCTCTAGTGCTTCACTTACATCTTTTAGAGCACGGTGGTGTCTTAATTTTGAAGAAATTGCTAGTCTCTCATGCTTCACTTATATTATTTTGAGAGTCTTTTAGAACAACATGGTATTTTCTATGATCATAAAGTTGGTCCTAGAATGATGAGCATACAAGTTGGGTATAATAAAAACTATCATAGAAAGTGAATTAGATGCTATGATCAATTTGATGCTTGATAATTGTTTTGAGATATGGAGGTAGTAATATTAAAGTCATGCTAGTTGGGTGATTATGAATTTAAAGAATGCTTGTGTTGAAGCTTGTGATGCCCGTAGCATGCATGTACGGTGAACCGCTTTGTGATGAAGTTGGAGCACAATTTTATTTATTGATTGTCTTCCTTATGAGTGGCGGTCGGGGACGAGCGAGCCCCCCTAGGAGCATGCGCGTAGTACTTTGGTTTTTGATGACTTCTAAATTTTTGCAACAAGTATATGAGTTCTTTTGATTAATGTTGAGTCCATGGATTATACGCACTCTTTCACCCTTCCACCATTGCTAGCCTCTCTTGTATCGTGCAATTTTCGCCGGGACCATACACCCACCATACTCCTTCCTCAAAACAGCAACCAAACCTACCTATTATGGCATTTCCATAGCCATTCCGAGATATATTGCCATGCAACTTTCCACCGTTCCGTTCATATGACACGCATTACTTTTGTCATATTGCTTTTTGCATGATCATGTAGTTGACATTGTATTTGTGGCAAGGCCACCTTCATAAATTTCATACAGGTCGCTCTTGATTCATTGCATATCCCGGTACACCACCGGAGGCATTCATATAGAGTCATATCTTCTTCTAGCTTTGAGTTGTAAATCCATAAAGTGTGATGATCTTCATTATTAGAGCATTTTCCTAGTGAGGAAAGGATGATGAAGACTATGATTCCCCCACAAGTCGGGATGAGACTTCGGACTTTACAAAAAGAAAAAATGAAAAAAAAAAGATAAAGGCCAAAAAAAAGGATAGGCCAAAGAAAAAAAAGAGAAAAAAAGAAAAGAAAGAAAAAAATAAAATGAGAGAAAAAGAGAGAAGGGACAATGCTACTATCTCTTTTTCCACACTTGTGCTTCAAAATAGCACCATGATCTTCATGATAGAGAGTCTCATATGTTGTCACTTTCATATACTAGTGGGAATTTTTCATTATAGAACTTGGCTTGTATATTCCAATGATGGGCTTCCTCAAAGTGCCCTAGGTCTTCGTGAGCAAGCAAGTTGGATGCACCCCACTTAGTTTCTTTTGTTGAATTTCATATGTTTATAGCTCTAGTGCATCCGTTGCATGGCAATCCCTACTCACTCACATTGATATCTATTAATGGGCATCTCCATAGCCTGTTGATACGCCTAGTTGATGTGAGACTATCTTCTCATTTTTTGTCCTCTCGACAATCACCATTCTATTCCACATATAGTGCTATGTCCATGGCTCACGCTCATGTATTGCGTGAAAGTTGAAAAAGTTTGAGATTATTAAAGTATGAAACAATTGCTTGGCTTGTCATCGGGGTTGTGCATGATTAAATACTTTGTGTGATGAAGATAGAGCATAGCCAAACTATATGATTTTGTAGGGATAACTTTCTTTAGCCATGTTATTTTGAGAAGACATGATTACTTTGATTAGTATGCTTGAAGTATTACTATTTCTTATGTCAATATGAACTTTTATTTTGTATTCATTTGGATATGAACATTCATGCCACAATAAAGAAAACTACATTATGAATTATGCTAGGTAGCATTCCACATCAAAAATTTCTTTTTATCATTTACCTACTCGAGGACGAGCAGGAATTAAGCTTGGGGATGCTTGATACGTCTCCAATGTATCTATAATTTTTTATTGTTCCATGCTATTATATTACCTCTTTTGGATGTTTATGGGCTTTATTTTACACATTTATATCATTTTTGGGTCTAACATACTAACCGGAGGCCCATATTGCTGTTTTTTTGCCTATTTTAGTATTTCGAAGAAAAGGAATATCAAACGGAGTCCAAACGGAATGAAACCTTCGGGAGCGTGATTTTTGGAACGAACATGATCTGGAGGGCTTGGAGTGCAAGTCAAGAAGCCTCTGAGGGCCCCACGAGATAGGGGGC
>NC_041385.1:485212808-485221364 GCF_002162155.2 Triticum dicoccoides
GTAGGGCGCGCCCCCCTGTCTCGTGGGCCCCTCGGGCGGCCACCGACATACTTCTTCCTCCTATATATACCTACGTACCCCGAAAACATCCAGGAGCACCACGAAACACAATTTCCACCGCCGTAACCTTTTGTATCCGCGAGATCCCATCTTGGAGCCCTTGCCGGCACTCTGCCGGAGGGGGAAGCAACCATGGAGGGCCTCTATATCAACATCCTTGCCCCTCCGATGAGTTGTGAGTAGTTTACCACAGACCTACGGGTCCATAGTTATTAGCTAGATGGCTTCTTCTCTCTTTTTGGATCTCAATACAATGTTCTCCCCCTCTCTTGTGGAGATCTATTCGATGTAAACTCTTTTTGCGGTGTGTTTGTCGAGATCCGATGAATTGTGGGTTTATGATCAAGTTTATTTATGAATAATATTTGAATCTTCTCTGAATTCTTTTATGTATGATTGAGTTATGTTTGCAAGTCTCTTCGAATTATCAGTTTGGTTTGGCCTACTAGATTGGTTCTTATTGCCATGGGAGAAGTGCTTAGCTTTGGGTTCAATCTTGCGGTGTTCTTACCCAGTGACAGAAAGGGTTGCAAGACACGTATTGTATTGTTGCCATTGAGGATAACAAGATGGGGTTTATATAATATTGCATGTGTTTATCCCTCTACATCATGTCATCTTGCTTAATGCGTTACTTTGTTCTTATGAACTTAATACTCTAGATGCAGGCATGAGTCGGTCGATGTGTGGAGTAATAGTAGTAGATGCAGGCAGGAGTCGGCCTACTTGTTATGGATGTGATGCCTATATACATGATCATGCCTAGATAATCTCATAACTATGCTCTTTTCTATCAATTGCTCGATAGTAATTTGTTCACCCACCGTAATACTTATGCTATCTTGAGAGAAGCCTCTAGTGAAACCTATGGCCCCCGGGTCTATCTATTATCATATTTGCTTTCAATCTACTTTATTTGCATCTTTACTTTTTGCATCTATATTATAAAATACCAAAAATATATTTATCTTATCATACTATCTTTATTAGATCTCACTTTCGCAAGTGGCTGTGAAGGGATTGACAACCCCTTTATTGCGTTGGTTGCGAGTTCTCAGTTTGTTTGTGTAGGTGCGTGGGACTTTTGAGGAGCCTCCGACTGGATTGATACCTTGGTTCTCAAAACTGAGGGAAATACTTACGCTACACTTTGCTGCATCACCCTCTCCTCTTCGAGGAAAACCAACGCAAGCTCAAGATGTAGCAGTGGCTTCATCCTCGGTATCGTGGCCCCACTGAACTTTGCAAAACTTGATAACCTTGCTGTAGGTGACTCGGCTGGCATATTTGAGAATCTTGACTGGTTTCTCCTCATAGGTCAAATCCCTATCCAACTGAATCGCTTCCAATGGCACTGTATCTCTTAGTGGAATATCAGCCATCTTTGCGTGGCACTTCTTCAACTGGGAAATGTGAAACACATCATGAACTCCTGACAATCCTTCAGGCAATTCCAACTTGTAAGCAACTTCTCCCATACGCTCCAGAACTTTGTATGGTCCTACAAAACGTGGCGCTAACTTTCCCTTAACTCCAAAGCACTTAACTCCTTGAAGTGGAGATACACGAAGATAAACTCTGTCTCCGACTTCGTAAACTATCTCCTTGCGTTTAGAATCTGCATAGCTCTTCTGCCTGGACTGGGCTACCTTGAGCCTATCGCGAATCAACTTCACCTTCTGTTCAGACTCTTTAATCAAATTTGGTCCAAACAACTGGCGGTCTCCAACTTCATCCCACAACAATGGTGTCCCGCACCTCCTTCCGTACAGAGCTTCAAAAGGGGCCACCTTCAAACTGGATTGATAATTGTTGTTGTAAGAGAACTCTGCATATGGCAAATTGTCGTCCCAACTCAATCCATAATCTAGCGCACAAGCTCTCAACATGTCCTCCAGAATCTGATTGACTCTCTCGGTTTGTCCATCTGTCTGTGGATGAAAGGCTGTACTGAACTCTAGCCTGGTACCCAAAGTTTCGTGCAACTGATTCCAGAACTTTGAGGTAAACTGGGTTCCTCTATCTGATACAATGCTCCTCAGAACTCCATGCAGACATACGATCCTGGTCATGTATATCTTTGCCAGTTTTGCACTGGTGTAAGTGTACTTTACTGGAATGAAATGAGCTACCTTCGTCAAACGATCGACTACAACCTATATCGAGTCATAGCCTGAACGAGTCCTGGGTAATCCCGTGATAAAATCCATGCCTAGCTTATCCCACTTCCATTCGGGTATTGACAATGGCTGTAGCAATCCTGCTGGCTTCTAATGCTCTACCTTCACTCTCTGACATACATCACATACTGCTACATATTCCGCAATATCCTTCTTCATTCCGGTCCACCAGAAAGTGTCCTTCAAATCCAGGTACATCTTGGTATTTCCTGGGTGAATCGAATACGGTGAATCATGGGCCTCCTACAGAATCAACTTCCTGATCTCTGGGTCATTAGGCACATAAACGCGGTCCTCAAACCATAAGGTATCGTGCTCATCCTCATGAAAACAATTAGCTTTTCCTTTGCTCATCTTCTCCTTTATCTCGGCAATCTCTTTGTCAGTCTTCTAAGCTTCTCTGATCTTATCCATCAAGGTCGACTGAATCTCCAATGCTGCTACATAGCCTCTCGGAACTATCTCCAAACATAGCTCACGAAGATCCTCGGCTAACTCCTTCAGTAATTCTTCGGTCAGGAGTTTGTTGACATGGCTCTTGCGGCTCAACGCATCGGCTACTACGTTAGCCTTTCCGGGGTGATAATGCAGTCTCATATCATAATCTTTGATGAGCTCCAACCATCTCCTTTGCCTGAGATTCAACTCCTTTTGCGTGAAGATGTACTTCAAATTCTTGTGATCCGTGTACACCTCACAATGGTTTCCGATGAGAAAATGTCTCCATGTCTTCAATGCATGCACTACAGCTGCTAACTCCAAATCATGTGTAGCATAATTTAACTCATGGGGCTTAAGCTGCCGTGAGGCATACGAAACAACTCTTCCCTCCTGCATAAGCACTGCTCCAAGTCCCCGACAAGAAGCGTTGCAATATACTTCATAATCCTTGCACTGATCTGGCAGAATCAACACTGGTGAGGTAACCAAACGTTTCTTCAACTCCTAGAGACTGGCCTCTTCCTCAGTCCATTTGAATTTGGTGTCCTTCTTCAACAACTTCGTCATGGGCTTTGCAATCTTCGAGAAATTCTCAATGAACCTCCGGTAGTATCCTGCGAGTCCAAGAAAACTCCGGATCTCTCCAACTGACGCGGGTGCTTCCCAATTTGTCACAGTGACAACTTTGGTGGGGTCTACTGCTATTGCTTCTCTGGATATAACATGTCCGAGAAATCCAACTTCCTTTAACCAAAACTCACATTTGCTGAACTTGGCATATAACTGATGTTCTCTAAGCTTCCCAAGTACCAAACGTAAATGCTCCTTATGCTCCTCTACATTCTTTGAGTAGACCAAAATATCATCAATGAACACCATGACGAACTTATCCAGAAATTCCATAAACACCTCGTTCATCATGTTCATGAAATAGGCAGGTGCGTTAGTCAGACCAAATGACATAACGGTATACTCATACAACCCTACCTAGTGGTAAAAGCCGTCTTAGGTATATCCTGCTCTCGAATCTTCAACTGATGGTATCCTGATCACAGATCGATCTTGGAAAATACCTTAGCTCCTTGCAATTGGTCAAACAAGTCATTGATCATCGGTAGTGGGTACTTGTTCTTGATGGTCACTTCATTCAATCCTCGATAATCAACAACCATCCTTAATGATCCATCCTTCTTCTCCACTAGAAGCACTGGCGATCCCCAAGGTGACGAACTTGGGCGAATATAGCCTTTATCCAATAATTCCTTAATATGCTTCTTAATTTCCTCCAAATCTTTTGCGGGCATCCTGTACAGTCTCTTTGATATCGACCCTGTGCCTAGCAAAAGCTCAATCAAAAACTCAATGTCTCTATCCGGTGGCATGCCTGGCAACTCCTCTGGAAATACGTCAGGGAAATCCTTCACCACTGGTACTTCCTCCTATACAACTCCTGATAAGGAATTTACTTGAGTCCTCTTTGGCACATGCCGGGATACATACTTGATCCTTCTTCCTTATGGGGTGGTAAGAAAAATCGACTTACTGGTGCATTCAATGTTCCCTCCATACTTCGATAACCAATCCATGCCTAATATCGCATCCAGTCCTTGCGATTCCAATACTATTAGGTCTAAGGGAAACACATAGTTACCAATCCTTAATGGTAACCGATCACACCATAGACTAGCCATATACTCTGCTCCTGGCGAGGTTACTAACATGGGTGACCTAAGGGCTTGGGTTGGCAGTTTATACTTATCCACAAATCCCCTTGATATGTATGAATGCGATGCACTAGTATCAAAAAGAACGATTGCGGTAAATGACTTAACCAGAAACTTACCTATTACTGCATCTAGCTGGGCTTCAACCTCCTCCACGCTAACGTGGTTCACCTGTCCCTTGTTGAAAGGGTTGGGCTTCTTCCCAGAGCTTCCATTGCCATTTCCATTCTTCGCCTCAGGACATTCCATGGCATAATGTCCAGTCTTCTGGCATTTGTAACAGGTAATGTGGCTTAGATCCCTCTTGGCTAATGTTGATGGGTTGGCATGATTCTGTCCGTTGATTCCTCCATTCTCATTACCATTCTTGGGGCTACTATGATTGTGTGAACTCCCTCCTCCATGAGTATGCTGAAAATGTCCTCCCGAGTTCGGGGTAAAACGAGGCTTCTGCTGAGCTCCAGAGTTGTACTTCCCTTGTCCATACTTTCTCTTGCGGTTGTCAATCTGCTGCTGCTTCCCTTCAATCATGAGAGCTCGGTTTACCAACTCCTGGTAGTTGTTGAAAGTTTCTACCATCAACTGCATGCTCAGCTCATCATTCAGTCCTTCCAGAAACTTCTCTTGCTTAGCTGCATCCATAGCAATGTCATCTGGGGCATAACGTGCTAGCTTACTAAAGTCCTCCACATACTGGCCAACAGTACGTCCTCCTTGGCGTAAGTTGCGAAACTCATGCTTCTTCATGGTCATAGCTCCTGCTGAAACATGAGCAGTACGAAAAGCCTTCTGAAACTGATCCCATGTGACGGTGTCGATGGGATAAGTGGATGTGTAATTCTCCCACCATGATGCTGCGGGTCCATCAAGCTGATGTGCGGCAAATCGCACCTTCTCTGCATTTGTGCATCCTGCAGTGGTTAACTCCCTTCCCATCTTGCGGAGCCAATCATCTGCAACTATCGGCTCGGTGCTACTGGAGAACACCGGTAGATTCAGCCTCAAGAAACGGGCTAAGTGATCAATAGGTGGTGGTGGTGGTGGGTTGTTGTTGTTGTTGTTGTTGTTGTTGTTGTTGTTGTTGTTGTTGTTCCCCTGATTCTGATTCTGGACTAGCATCTGCATCAATGCATTCCGCTGCTGGATCAACTGGGTGAGCTTCGGTGGGAAAGCAAATCCATTGTCACGTCTCGGAGGCATCTGAGGGTTTAGAAAAGATGATAATATAGAATAGAGTGAGGTCTAGAGAGAAAAACACTACCCATATGCACATGAGACAATTGCAAACAATATCACTTCAATCAATTCAAACAATGGCATACAACGGTCTAACTATCATTACAAAAGTGCCCGGACTATACTATATACATGGGGGAATACTACTACTGTTATGGTGGTCGACTAGAAAAATTGATCGGTCGAAGACTCCATGATATCTGCTCCAGCTTCATCAACAAAGTCATCATCGCTATCGTCTGGGTCTGAGTCGGTGTCGTCGATGATGATGTAGTTCTCCGGGCAAGTGCAATCATCGTCTTCTCCTCCAGTCGCGGGGAATCCCATGAATACTTTTAGCTTCTTCTTCAGATCTATCATGCCTACGCACATCTGGTTCTCCTGGCGACGAATGTGTTGGTTTAACTCTTGGATGAAAGCTGCAATTGATCTATCCTTCCTGGTGCTGATCATCTCCCATTGCTCATCTCGGCGCCCACAAATCTAGTAGATAGTATCCTTGAGATCCTTGTGGTAAACTTCTCCAATGCATCCCATGGTGATGTGGGCTGCCATGCTCTTTCATAGACTCCAGGTTGGTGCATCAAAGGAAAACTCTATGGGCTCAGTGACTGACATGAACGTTCTTCCTGGAACTTGAACTTGAATCATCCAACGCTCCTCTTCTGGTAAAGTGGCGATGTAGGTCCCGGTGAAGCTTGGCACTCCGATGTTCAGGTATCTAGTGACTTCCTTCAAGTGGCGTCCGAAGGGTGTATCTTCATCCGGTTGCGTGAACTTGTTCCTTGCATCTGCCGTCCTAAAAGAGTAGAAAAGATGAGGAGTCAGAAATGAGAAGAGAGAGTAGTGATCTAGAGCTTTAGCTTAGTGGTCGTGTCCTACAGTCAGTGTGTGCTCTGATACCCACTTGTAGCGACTAGACCTCAAACAGTCTGATCTATGTGCATCAATGTCATCCCTAGATCGGTAATGCTGACACGCACAGTACTTGAAGGATTTATAAAAGAGTAGCAATCACACACTTATTACATCGAATGTCTCAAAAGAGAACTTATTACAATAAATATGGCTTAAGGCCATCTAATAACGATAACATCGGAAGGCTTGGAAGATAAGCGAGTCCATCAACTCCAACGGCATCACTGAGTATAAGACCACGACCTAAGGCACCTTACTCGTCGTCTGAAAAGTCTGCAACATGAACGTTGCAGCCCGAAAACGGGTCAGCACATGGAATATGCTGGCAATGTAACACATAGAGAGTAATGAACAGAATAATGCTATCGCTACATGCATATATGGCTGGTGGAAAGCTCTATGGTTACAGTTTTGCATAAAGCCAATATTTCCTACAACAAAGGAATAAATTTTATTTAACTATCATGGTGGTTGTTAAAATTGAGAAGGTTCCTCCAACTCAATCCCAATTAAGCATGATTATTAACCCAACAAAATTAAATTAAGTAACATGATGAGATTCACATGATAGTCCAGGTACTAAATACTCAAAACGTCCATAACCGGGGACATGGCTAACCATGATTAGTTTATACACTCTGCAGAGGTTTGCGCACTTCTCCCCACAAGACTCGATCTACTCCGCTTGATTTCTCGCACTACATGGAGTTTGACAAACGGATGACCGAGACACAGTCTTTCAGAAGCATTAACTCTCTACTCCGGGTAGATAGTACCAACCTACATCCCCTACATCTGCTAGTCTACCTCTTCAAGAGCTCACGCAACATACTCAACTATGCTAGAGCCCATAGTAGCTTGCGGCTGCACACGGAAGTTTCTAGCATGAAAAGTCTCATGATCCCTTTGAGCCTGGGTGGCGGTCCATAGGAGAATCACACGGTACACCGGGATTTCCAAAAATACAGGCAACACTGGGTTCCCCAGGTGCCTCAATCCACCCAGATGTGAATTTAAGTTGCCACCTTAAGTAAACCATTAAATAACAATCTCACATCTGTCATGGATACACTCACCCAATCCACGTCTACTAGAATAGCATAGCAACATAAGCAAACATAGAAGTAACTCCCAAAGGTTTGATAATAAAACAGGTAATAGGTACTACCTCATCTACTTCCCAAAACCCACATATTAAATCAGATCCTAATCATGCAATCGTTTGAGGATTTGATCTAATGCAATAAAACTAGGTAATAAAGAGGTATGATCAAAGTGTTACTTGCCTTGATGATGATCCGTGAAACCTAGAGATTCGAAGTAGCAAGCGGCGCACTCCGGGTACTCTATCGCAAACAAACAAGCATACAATAAGCACTCATCTAATGCACAGGTAAAACTCAAATAAGATATCTAACCATAAAGTTCAACTTAAGAACTCCGGTTTGCAAAAAGAATCAAATCAAACGAACCAACGAAACTCAAACGGCGAAAGAAACAAGCTTCGTTTACTAATCTGGACCTAAGTCAAATTTTACAGTAGCAAAAACTTGTTTGAGTTGGTTAAACGGAAAGAGGGTTTCGAGACGAAACACTAGGCGCTTGAATCGCCTGATTCCGATAAATGAGCGAAAAGTTATACTAGAACGAAAATCGGATCAGAAATCACGATTAGAAATAATCGCGGAAAACCCGAGAAAAAGAAAAACGGACGAACAGGCTAATGAACGAATGTTCGCTGTCTGCGGCTAAACGACGAAAACCGTTCGTTAAAACGAACATACGGACGAACATCCGCTAAATAACTAAACTGAGAAAAACCGACGAACCGAAACTAAAAAAAGGGATCCAGGGTTTAAAAAAACAAACGGTTTTATAAAAAAAAAACGGCGGCGGCTACCTCGGGTCCGGCGCGGATTCCGGCGAGGCGGCGAGGCGGGGTCCGGCGGGTCAGCGGCGGCGGTGGGAGCTCTGGCAGCAGTGGGGTCCGGCGGTGG
>NC_041385.1:485221943-485398914 GCF_002162155.2 Triticum dicoccoides
GCAGGGGGCCCCGGCTTATAAAGCCCCCCCCCCCCCGGGCGGAGTCCCGCTCGCGTACGACCGGAGTCGGGTTGACTATTTTTAAATAGTTTCGCACAGAAAAACAAATAAAAGAAATACTAAATGAACTCCAAAAATCCCGAAATAAATTTTCCCCGTCCTCTAAAATCAAGAGAGACAAGATAAACATTTATTTGGGACCTAAATGCAATTTTGAAAAACGCGCATTTTTCCTAATTCAAATAAAATAGCGATAAAACTCCGAAATAAAATCTTATTTGATTTTAATATTAAATCCTCAATATTTCTTTATTTTGGGAAAGTCATTTTATTCCCTCTCTCTTATTTTTACAATTGAAATAATTGAAGATAAAATAATTAAAATCAAATGATCCTATTTTCAAAAGTTTGAGAAAACTCAAATATGAAAATAACGAAATCCCCAACTCTCTCCGTGGGTCCTTGAGTTGCGTAGAATTTCTAGGATCTAGCCAAAATGCAATAATATATGATATGCAAAGATGATTTAATGTATAACATTCCAAATTGAAAATTTGGAATGTTACATGCCATGTACTAACAATTTTTCATCCCTTATCCGACAACTAGTAGGTTGTCAAAGAATTAAAGTTGTCGTGCTTCAATCACAAACATCATGGAAAACACGAAAGCAGGAGGCAGTTGCCATATGGCCCTGCAGAAAGGATAGCAGTAAACATTGTTTTGCGAACTAAAAATAGCAAGTTGCCATCTGCTAACTAAGTAGTATGGCAATAAAAATCTTATAGTGCCATATTTGCCATGTTTGCTGTACAACACTTCAAACGCATGGCAAAAAATGGCGGTTGGGGGCAATAGATAAGTTGTCATGTGTTGTGTAAGCAGCACGACAAAAAATGCGGGTTAATGTAGAAGCACAAAGTTGCCCTACAACAACGAACCCCGGGAGGCAGTTGCCCTACAACACTGCAAACACATGGCAAATGGGTGTATTGGGTGCCAGAGGAAGTTGCCATGTGTTGTGTAAGCAGTACATCAAATTGCAGATAACTTGAAAACACATAGTTGCCGTGTTCGCACACAACAACAAGGCAACTGAACGCGTTTCACTAACCAAAGGATTGCCATCACCCCTGCACATAATTACCCAGAGCAAACTACCATGAACCCTACACAAACTCAGTACGGGAACCACCTCTAGATCTAGGGTTCCAACCATGATCTCAACCTCTGATTTCCAGCAAACATGGAGCGAATGCCTACTAGCAAATTATGGATTGAACGAAAATCAAACAAGAGGAACCGAAAATGATGAACGCAAACACCGAGCAATGTACTCAGATTTCAAAAATCGAGCCATCTCTCCAAAACAGAGCATGAATCCCTACTAACAGGCGAACCATCCCCACGATTACAACTCGAGCGCAATCCGATCTAGCTACGCGTCGGAGTCTCCCCGCCGACGAGAAACAACAGAGCTCGCCGTTGCGCCTAAGATTCTCCATGATTCGGCACACAGAAACAGAGAGGGGGGGACGAAATGCAGGGATTCGATTGCGATACCTATGCATGGTTCAGTCTCCGGCGATGATGTTGCGTGCGCTCCGGCAACGTCAACATGCCACCATGAGACTTCCGTCGCTGTCTCACCGTAGATTCGACCGGGAATCGCCTCTGCATCGCCGCGTAACGGCCACTCGTCGAGGCTCTGTCTCAACAAGGCCGAGGAGAGGGGAAATGAGAAGAAGAAATGGGAGAGGAGAAGACAACGCAGAGAAAAACAACTATGTGCCGTGAAAGAGGGGAGGTGGCGATCGTGTGTGTGTCCGGGCCGGCGGCAGTTCCACCGCACCACGAATCTGGCAACCGCGCGGTGTGGGTCGTGCTGGAGGCCGTTTGGGCGAGCGGTCTACCACCCGCACACCACACTATGCCTAAGTGCACGGAAGAATCCGGTTGATTGCTGTAAGATTCACGCACCGCAAAACAACGGTGATTAGCGCGTGTGGACGAAGTGCAAACTGCCACACATGTGAGCGTAGCAATGCTACACCTACGTAGCAATCAAATGTAAAGTAACGTAATGGCTTAGGTGGCATTTTTTAGTTGGAGGAAATTAGGAGAAGGACCCCACCCAGTTGGAATAGGGGGGGCGGAGGGATTAGCAGTTAGTCTAAGGGGCGATGATAAGCGCCGGTGCGCCGGCCGAAACTTTCGGCCGGTCCTATCGCGCACGTACGATCTGGATGGTTGTAGCTGCACGATCTTCGTTGTTGTAACTGCTTCGTTCAGGAAAACAAGACAAAGAAAAATCCATGAGGCATGTCACCCGTGTCCATGCCATGATCCTTCAATGCGCCAGCCAGCTCGCTGGCCGTCCTCGCCCTCTTGCCGCCCTCGTCGCCGGCGGTCGTCCTCGCAGCACCAACCTCCCCGGTTCCTGAACGAAGAAGACGACACTAACCTCCCCGGTTCCTCGCAGCACCAACCGCCGGCGGTTCCAGCAAGGATGGGTCGCTCCTGTAGCAAATCATCGCTGCCTTCTAGCACGCCTGCCGTATCTGTAGTTGCAGCTCCTAGCCGTCGTCATCGTAGCACGTTCGTCGCCGCACAACCATGCTGCCGGCCGCAGTCCTCAACATCGTCGTTCGCACAAAAATCAGAACGCCGGTTGAAGCTTTTTCTCACGCAATGGAATCTTTTTTTCCACGCCGGTTGAAGCTTTTTACATAGAGTGGAAGCTTTTCCTGAAGCCGACTGAAGCTTTTTTCATCGCGGGTTGAAGCTTTTCTTAAGCCGTTTGAAACTTTTTTCCATTATTGAAGCTTTTTTTCCATGTCCATCGGCGCCC
Organism: Triticum dicoccoides; assembly: GCF_002162155.2. NCBI lineage: Eukaryota > Viridiplantae > Streptophyta > Magnoliopsida > Poales > Poaceae > Triticum > Triticum dicoccoides. Next base: position 485,224,795 of record NC_041385.1, read on the forward strand.
GTCACTCACCTGTTTGCAGCATCGCCGCGCACCGGTTGTATCAACTCCGTATGTCGCTTACAACATTATAGGGTCGTCGGTTGACGCTTTCATATAAGAGTATGATTGTAGATTTTTTAGTTCGCGGTGGTTCGATTGGGACTTTTTCAAACTATAACCGAAACTTTTCATATACACGGTTGTAGCTCTTCGGTCGCAAAGTTGTCCAGTTGAAGCTTTGTATACTGTCGGTTGAAGCTTTTGAATTAAACGGTGGAAGCTTTTCTCAAGAATGGTTGTAGCATCATCTCAGCTATCAGACGCCATGGCTGGTCGTGACTCGTGAGACATCGACGGTTAACAGCGTCGTGCGCAAAACTCTTGCAACTCCCCCCGTGGCGACTTCTGCGGCCCTTGCCGTCTTCTTCGCCCCTCGTGGCTTGCCCTAACAGCAAGGGGGCGTCATGCCTGTGCGTGGGGTGCGGAGATGAAGGAAAAGAACGGTTCCAACTAACCCCACATCGTGAGGAAGAAGAAGTGCAAGAAAAGGGAAAAAACGATTCGGAGAAGTAATGCTCGTGGCCCTGTACGACGCACGATCCAGACGGATCGCAAGGCTCGGGTGCGACCGGCCCAATCTTCGGCCGGCGCCCCGGCTCGAAACGTTATCCTTAGTCTAATTACATAAGAGTACTCCCTCCGTCTCAGTTTACAAGTCCTACGCGTATATCTAGGTTGCCAATTTGACCACCCTAATATAAACTATATAACACAAAAATTATATCTTTTAAAAATAGAACATTTGAAGTTTATATTATTATATTTTTTGTAATATATGACTTGTATTAGGTTGGTCAAATTGACGACCTAGGGATACACGCACGCTCTGTAAACTGAGAGAGAGGAAGTAGTATTTTTGCTTGTGAGCGTTATATCATTTGGGGAAAAAAAAGAGGAAACAAAAAGGAGTGCGCTCGGACTGGGACGACGAATAGAGTCGGGCTCTGCCGACAGGGCTGAATTGCCATCTATCGTTGTCCGGGGATTTAATGATAACCCCACAGTTCGTGTGCCTTTGATCATAAGTCCCCCTTTGTGTCACTGGGACCGGACCCCACATGTCAGTGACACAAAGGCGACTCTAGTTCTGGGGGCGGTACAAGCTCCGCACGAGGAAAAAATTCCGGCGGACTGCCAGTCGAACTTCTCGGCGTTCAGTCTCTACACCGGCGGGCATCCCTTCTTCAGGTGCCCTCCTCCCAGATCCACCCCACAGGTCATATCAAGCGTCGCAGATCTCGGTCGTGGCAGATCAGATCTGGATCCGGCCCAGCGGCCGCCGACCATGAGCGAGGAGTCCCGGTGCACCTTTCTGGTGCCCTTGGATAAGAGCTGCCTCTCCACGGCCGAGAAGATCAAGGCGGACCTCGAGGGTAGCGACGTCGGCGCCAAGGTCGACGCCCTGAAGCGCGCCATCATGCTCCTCCTCAACGGCTACACGATCCCGCACCTCCTTGCCACCGTCGTCCGCTACGTTGTCCCCTCCGAGGAACACGTCATCCAAAGGCTCCTCCTCCTCTACCTCGAGGTCGTCGACAAACGGGACGGAGCCTCCGGCAAGGTCAGCCCGGAGATGATCCTCATCTCCCACATCCTCCGCAACAACCTCCAACACCCCAATGAGTACATCCGCGGCGTCACACTGCGGTTCCTTTGTCGGCTCAACGAGCCGGAGCTGCTCGAGCCTCTTGTGCCTGCCGTTCTTGCCAACCTCAAGCACCAGCACCCTTTCGTCCGCCGACATGTGTTCTCTGCCATCTCAGCGATCTACCGCCTGCGTGATGGCAAGCAGCTCCTCCCAGATGCGTCTTACATTGTGGGACGTGCTCTCGTCATCGAGCAGGACCCAACTGCACGGAGGAACGCGTTCCTCAGTCTCTGCGACTGCTCCCAGGTTCAGGCCATCTTCTACTTGCTCAGCAATGCTGTCGGCTTCACCGAGTGGCCTGACCCCCTCCAGATGGCCGCCCTTGATTTCTTCCGCAAAGTCTGTGTCAACCACCCTCACAAGAACCATCACAGACGCCTTTTCTGTCGCAGGTATATTGAGGTCATCAGCTCCCTCCTCTCTACTGGCTCAACTGCTGTTGTGTATCACTGCGCGTGCACGCTGTTGTCTGTGTCCCATACACCGACCTTGATCAACGCTGCTGCAAAAACCTACTGCCAGTTGCTCAATTCACAACGTGACAGCAATGTGAAGCTCATTATATTGGACCGCCTGCACGAGCTGCACATCTCGCACCGTTACATGATGGTCAATTTTGTCATGGACATTCTGCGCGAACTCGCTAGCCCTGATCTGGTTGTCAAGAAGAAAGTTCTGGATTTGGTGCTTGGTTTGCTCACCCCACAAAATGTGGGGGACGTGGTGTTTGCCCTGAAGGAGGAGGTCTATGAATTAATGTACAGTCTGCTGGAGTTTGCCAATGAGTACTACCAGATGCTACTGCAGGCGATCCATGCCTGTGCCGTGGTATACCCAGAAGTGGCTGGACCAGTGGTGCACCTCCTCTTGGGCTTCCTTGGTTATGGTGATGTTGCTTCAGCATCTGATGTTGTTCTGTTTATGCGTGAGGTCATCGAGACCAAACCTTTCATGCGTTTCTCCATTATACATGAGCTGATTGGTACATTATATAAGATCAAGGATTCCTTCATCTGTTCGTGTGCTCTCTGGATCCTTGGGGAGTACTCGCTTTCGCTATTTGAGGTCGAGAAAGCCATTTCTACTATTAAGGAGTCACTTGGAGATCAGCCCTTCTATGCTGTCTCCGAGGAAAGCGAGTCAATTGATTCATCCAAGCCAGACCATCCAGCCATGGACTCATCTACTCTATTTTCTAAAAGACTACTTGTCGCTCTTCTAAATGACACTTGTGCCACACAGAGTGCTGCGACCGATGATTCCATTTTTAATCCTGCTCTTACTAGTGGGTTGTTTGATTCCAGGCATAATCTCAGATTTCTCATTATGTCGGGTGATTTTCACTTGGCTGCTGTTGTTGCATGTACGTTGGCCAAGCTTGTGTTGAGGCTGGAGGAGGTTCAGCCATCTAAGGTGGTAACAAACAATGCATCGGCGGAGTCCTTGCTGATCATGGTGTCTATACTGCAGCTGGGGAAGTGCTCTTACCTTCCCCACCCTATTGACAGCGACTCATATGACAGGATTGTGTTTTGTATTAGGTTGCTTTGTAGCACTGATGATCATGCAAGGAAGGTCTGGTTGCTGTCATGCCGCCAGAGCTTCACAAAGATGGTCATTGCTGAGAAGCAGTTCATGAAGAATGAGAAGATGAAGGTCAAGGCACATAATGCCTATGCACATCCTGATGATTCCATTGATTTCTACCACCTGAGGAGCAGGAGGGTGAGAGAGAAATTACTTAGGAGTTCTGATTGATTTCTCTTACTACTTCATTAAGTTCCAGTTAAATCATGGAATGATGCATGCATATCTAGAAAAGAAACATTTGCCTTGATACGTTCAGTAATCAATACATTGGTGCATTTTTCCTGACATTCCATTTTCACCCCAAATTAATTTCTCCATTCGGGATAATGAACAATTTCCTACTAGGCGTACTTTGTATCGTTCAATGATTCTTCATCTTAGTATACAATCACTTATATTAGGAAAATTAATTGCTCCTTCACAAATAGTACATCCTTCAACCACTAATGGTGCCTGGAGCTATATGTTGAATACTTATAGTACTGTATTATATCAGAGGGATAACAAAGCAGTGTTACTTCTGTCACTGTATAACAATAGCTGATAACGAAGCCATAGTCCACATCTTTTTTGAGGGCGTGTTAAATTAATGTTCTGGAATTCTCTATACTCTATAGCTGATAACAAAGCCATAGTCCTCGATCGTCTTTTCGAGGGTGTGTTAACTTACTGTGTGTGATTCTCTATACTACCATTAATTTCTTTGCATTTTTTTCCGTAGGAACTGGACCAACTTGAGTTGGAAGATGAGGTCCGAGGTGATTTAATGGCTGCAACTGGTGAAGTTATGAAGGGCACATATGATGCAAATAAACTGAAACGCCTTGTTCAGTTGACAGGGTTCAGTGATCCTGTGTATGCTGAAGGATTAGTTACCTTAAATCGATATTATGATACTGTGCTTGATGTTACAGTCATAAACCGAACTGAAGAAACACTGCACAATTTGTGCGTGGAGTTTGCAACAGCGAGTAAAACTGCGATAGTTGAGCGCACTAAGAAGTACACTGTGGCTCCTGAGGCATGCGAGCAAATCCAGGCTAACATTAAGATGTCCTCAACGAACGTTGGAATTATAGTTGGTCGCATTGTTTATGAGACTTCAGATGCAATGGAGCTTTCAGAGGTGATCCTAAAAGATATGATCATTAACATCGCAGATTACATGACAGCTGCTACATGTAGTGATGTAGGTTTCCGGAAAATGTGGGCTGAGTGTTGGTGCAAAATTAAGGTACAAGAGATACTTATATTCTCTTGACTTCAGATGCCTTGTTTTACTTCATTGCATTCAATTAATATGGATTGAAGGGAGTATCATTTTTATGCTCCTTTCTAGTGTAATTCATATGTGTTTGTCTTATACTACTTTTACTGTTCTTTTTTGTCAGTTGAAGGTCAACACGGTGCTTCATGATGAGAATGAATTTGTGAATTTCATAATCAAGTCCACAAACATGACATGTCTAACACCACTGTAAGTTCAAAGAAACTTACCTTTCACATTAATCTGCATGTGACATGCTTTGATACATTAATAATACAGTATCTCTATGAATGCTATGCATTCCATCAAAGTATAGCCACACACAAGAGCATGATATATGTTTTATAGTAACACAACCATGAATTACTCTATCACTTTACTGTTTTTGTATTCCATATATACTAGAGTAACTGTTTTTTGTTTGCATTGCCCATTCCGGCATTATGGTACGAATGTTTGTTTCATAGGTTTTGAGTGTAAGATTCTGATGTAATTAATAACTGAGTATCTGATCACACAAACTACAAGAAATATGCTTCAGTTATTTTCACCAAAGCAAAGTAGCGAACACTAGATGTCCAAATGGAAATTTTACTTTCCTTTGCAGGAACCAATATACTCCAAATAACCATATTTTCATGTAGAACTCTCCAAATAACCATATTTTCATGTAGAAGTACATTTGCACTCTGAGAATGCTTTTCCCGAGGTAATTAGTTGGATCATTGAAAAGCTGTTGCAACGAAGAACAGAGCAGTCTCCTGAACTTTTGGATCGGCTGTATTTCCGTTATGTTTTAATAATGGAAAGGGGTTTAGCCCGGTTAAAAAAACGTAGTACAGAGCTAATCTGTAAGTGTGGGACTTGATAGTTGGAAAGAGAATTCCTGATGTGGAGAGCATGCCAAAAACATAGTTGCATGCCGCTGCCTGTCAGATCGCTAAGGTCGGTGGCCTTTGTACATCATATGTGGTAACTTTACTTTTACATGGAGAGCCGCTGATGGGCTCCCGCGGCAGCACCCGTGTCGGGTGAGCGCCCTTGGCGGCGGCGCCTCGATCTCCCTTCTTCGGCTAGCTCTGCAGTTGCCCAGGCTAGATCCGGAGTCCCGTGCTTGACCTCTCTCTTCTCCAAGGCTCGGCTCAGCGTCAAGGGATGACGCTCTTGCGTCCGCGACGCTCGGATCTCCGTCCTCCGTTGCGGCCCCGTGACTGGATCTGGGTACCCCGCGGAGCCCTCTCCCACACCAGTGTTGATGGCGCCCTTTCTCCTGGTTCGCCCGGCAATGCTGCTCGTCCGATCCTCCGCGGCGGCCACCATTCCAGTGGCGTCTCCCGCTGCTGCACATGTCATCCTTCCGCCGTCTGCGTCGTGCGCTCAGGCTGCAAGCACAATCCTGGCTGCTGACGTTTCCGTCAACCGCGGACGCTGCCCCCAGCTTGCGGGTTCAGGAGGGAGGATGGGGGTGTGAGGCCGCGTGCACGCTCTGTTTCGGGCCTGTGTAGACAACTGCTTGTCACCCGACTCCAGCCGCCCCTATCCTGTTTGCCGGAGCCGCCTTGGGTGTGTTGTTGCTGGCCCCTGTTGCCTCAGCCAATGGGGACGACGTGGGCTGTGAAGAGGAACTGGCTGTGACGCTACCACCACGAGCGGTGTTGTGGGCCTCTGCTGCTGACGACGATGACGAAGAGGAGTTGGCTCCCTAGACACCGTCGGCTGCCACAAAGGCCCTTGACTCCGGAGGGATGTGCGTGGGGCATGACGCGGACACAAGTGAGGGTTGGTAGGAGGTGCTAACGTGGCTTGTCGTCCCATCCCCGCTTGGCTCCATGGTAGATGTTGCACCTCGCTCATGGGCATCGTGCGGCTGATTGCAAAGATCCGCTGTGGTGCTCCTGTTGTTTGGAGAATGGTCACTGTGCGCGTGGATGCCGCAGCCCATGTGCCGCCCTTGTCCTGCCTCGGCGTTGTGCATCGTCTTGCTCCTACTTCATGTGAGGGTCCGATGAGATCCGCACTCCCCTCCAAAGGTGCTTCGCCATGGTCTTGTGCGTCGTTCGTCTCTGCTACCGTTGGCTCGACAACCACGTCCGTGCTGATGTTGCAGCCCCTTTGGCTGACCAGACTGCGTTGCTACAAGGCTGTCCGGCTCGTGTTGGGAGCTTTTTGGAGCGAGCGGAGGCTGCTCTGAGTAGGCTCTCGCTTGTGCCGGCTATGTTGCAGACCTCTCTGACGTCCATTCTTCTTGTACGACCGAGTTTGCTCCGTCGAGGATAGGGGTTGGAGTTATATGGCTTCATCGCCGATGCCTACCTTCTCTCCTATGTTGTCTTCCATTGAGGGCGAGTCCATCGCCATGCTCATGGCTTCGGTGCTGCAGATCACGAGTCTGTATGAAGGTGGGCACGCCGGCGACCCCGAGTGAGGGACAAGATTCACCTCTGTCAAGTGAGCAGCTGGAGGTTCTTAGTTTCTCGTGTTGTCGACGTGGCTTTCTTGTGAGTCAGTAGTTGTCGGTTTTTTCCCCGGGGGTTCCGTTGCATTGTAGAAGTGTGTTGAGGGTTGTGGTTGTTGTGTATCGGGAGCATTTGGTGGGCCGTCTATGTGGTCGTGGTGTTTTGTGTTGACTGATTTTGTTTGTATCGGTTTTTGCCCGGCTTTCCATAAATTGACTCGGCAATTCTCTTCTTAATTAATTGATGAGGCAATCCTTTTGCCTCCGTTTTGAAAAAATATATATGGTAACTTTTCTACTTCATATGCAACTTTGACATCAGGTCTGCGTTTGATGGGGACTGTGGGTTAGTTGCTGTCAATCTCTATGCCAAGAGTGTGTTTGGCGAGGATGCTTTGGTGAACATCAGTGTGGAGAAGCAAGCCAACTGTAAGCTCAGCGGGTACATCACTATACGTGGCAATGTCCGAGGACTCGTACTTAATTTGGCTCATACAATTGTCGTTACGCAGCAGGCTACAGTTGACGGAGCCATGAGCCTGTCAGAAGCGTTGTTACCCTTACAAGATGTTTCAGCATCACTAATGTCAGTTTGAAGTGATAATATGGTGCATCTATGTTGTTATATGATAAGCAATTCCACTATTATCATTGTACTGAATGATGTACATATGCTGTTGGACTTCGGGCCACTTTTTTCGAGTATCATTTCATCCATAAACTGCCTTAAAGTTTATCTTCTAACACAATCTCTTGGGGGAGGGACGCAATGAGAAACGGTTATCCCTATGTCTTCCGATTTCTGGAGTTTGAGCTTATTACCTGTGTTAAGCTGTGCAAAGTAAATAATGTCCTTGCACTTAACTGTGTGCTGGTTTTGTGTTAAGCTGTGCAAAATAAATAATGTCCTTGCACTTAACTGTGTGCTGGTTTTGTGTCCTGGTTTCATTCTTTACTGTGATACGGTTGACATGAGCCAGAAAATATTTCCGCAACATGATAATTGTTAAACTATGTTCACTATCTTTTCCGGTTTCTGGAATTTAAGCTTATTGTCTCTGTTAAGCCTTTCTTTGGGGAAATCTTATAAATCTGACATCAAACATATAAAACCCTAGTGCGACCGCTGTTTCTATAGTCTGATTACTAGCATGGAACGAAAAAACTCTCGCTGCTCACGCTCACCCACTTGCTCTAATTCTCCTCATTTTCATATTTTTCTACTTGTAAGCATAGGATACAAAAATATTACTCCCTCCGTCCTGTAATATAACTGTAATATAAGATGTTTTTGCAAGTTAGTTTAGCTTGCAAAAATATCTTATATTGTGGGACAGAGGGAGTACAAATCAAGGAGTATTACAATGCATCATCATCTGCATAGAGTGAAAAAACTAATGATGTTGTCTACAGCTTCATTGTCGATGTTGTTGAGAAAGTGCATCAAAAATCTTTTCCTTCGCTCGCAACCATCGTATATGAGTATTATAAGTCATCATCTTGGAGTTTTCACGTGGAAGAATGTAAAATTCTGGAACAATGAATACTCATCTTGCAAATTGGTTGATCTAGTTCTTTCCCATTTCATGAGTACATCATGTTAGAAATATAATTGGGTTTAAGTTAGAGATAAAGAGATAGAGATAGAATTAGTTTAAACCACATGTAACTTGTCTTGTACTCCAAGTCTCTACCCTTCTTGTACTCCTATATATACCCTACACAAGGGTCGGATCAATACAATAGAAACAACACAATATTCATCCATCCTATAATTTTCACATGGTATTAGAGCGGTTAGTCTCGCGACGCCGATCCTAGAACTTTACACCACTTCCGCAGCGCGCCACCCCCGGGGAGATTAATCTCCTCTCCCGGGGGCGCGGCACTCGATCAATCAAAGTTTCAATCGATTCCGTAGATTAGATCAATTTCTTAGATTAGATCAATTCCAAATTCCAAAATTCGAGTAGATTAGTTTCTTTTAGCCATCAATAAATCTCTCAACCCTCAAAATCCGGTGAAAATCAATGCAGATATCGGCATCTAGAACTCCAATGACTCGCACAGAATCCGACGTCTCCGGCGGCAGCAAACGTGCGACACCGACCTTACGCAACGCGTCCCACATGGACGCTGGACGGAGCAGCCCCGGCCGGCCGAACGAGCTGGCACACAGGGCAGCGGCTCCGTCGAGGCGCTGGCATGCGCCCACAGCCGCACGCATACAGGTGCATCAACATGGAGAGTGAACTCCACACCGATCGGCTCGGAGCGTCGTCCTGCGGTGCCGCCAACGCGGCATCTTGGGCACGGGCGCAACTCCGGGCGGCTTTGATCGGGCGACACCCGGCTGCAGCGTGGGTCTTCAACAACATCCTATTGTCGCCTTGAGGATTCAAGCTGGTCTCCACCAGGGGACGCAGCGAGCACCAGAAGAACAGAAGCAGGATACGCACGTCCGATCGGCGGAGGGCGTTAATCCCGGGCAGTCATCCATCCTCTACGCGGATCTCCCGGTCGGCGGTGCCTACAACGACTCCTACGACGACGGCTGTCCCGCCCAGAACGCAGCATACGACTTCGACACCGTGATCTCCATCCACCGTGAGTCCTTGAACGCACGTGGTCACAGCGTCACCAGCCGATGTGCACCAAGATCACACAGAGCGATCTGCTTCGAACCAACAAACTACACCATCATCGACCTCGGGCGCACCGAGCATGCTAAATCGACGCCATCTGCACCAGATATTCATCGAGCCGAATCTCTTCATCGAGTTGTACGAATATGCCAGGCTACGACCCAACATACTTCTTCAGCACGACACGACATCGACACCCCGTCCCCACGAGGGACGCCTCCAAGCGACGCATCATCGTCGACATGTCGCTGCATCGTCGACACTTCACCGCCAAGGTCTTCATCAACATGGTCTTCGCCAACATCATCGTCGACACACCGCCATCGCCTCGTCCACAAGATGGACAACTAGCGTTCTCTGACAGATGTTTTCTGCAAGACGCGACCATGACGACGGCAATGATTGCGTCACGACGACGGCATCGACCGCGTCATCCACGACAACACGACTGCATCGACACGGCGTCACTACAGTGACGACCCTACACAGCCACACGGTTCTGGCAAAACCGATGTGTGCTCGATGGGCTTCCTTCGGTCTTGGCAAAACCGGCGGACTCATCGCCTCGTCATAGCGCATTTTTTTGCGCCTCCGGCTTTGTGCGGTTTCATCATCCACGACGACCACACCATCGACCACGGCTACATCACCCTGACCGGCTACCTCGACATCGACCACACGGCTACGTCTACAGCAACTCATCGGCAACAACTTCAGTCAACAGCGTCCGCGTCGTCACTAGCGTCCACGCCACTCCCGTTGTGACTGCGGGAGGGAATAGAGGAGAAGGCATGAAGGCACCAGAAGGGGAGGCAGTCACCGCCCTAGGTGCCAACCCATCAGAGACGCAGTTGATGATGGTGCAATGGAGAAGACGACAAAAGCGCAAGACTTCAAATTCAGTCGTACCCGTCCGCTTCACTCCCACTGTGACTGAGGGGGAATGTTAGAAATATAATTGGGTTTAAGTTAGAGATAAAGAGATAGAGATAGAATTAGTTTAAACCACATGTAACTTGTCTTGTACTCCAAGTCTCTATCCCTCTTGTACTCTTATATATACCCTATACAAGGGTCGGATCAATACAATAGAAACAATATTCATCCATCCTATAATTTTCACACATCAAACTTAAAACAACATGTCCCACTTTATGGGTCGCTTTGGATTTCCTGCAAACTCGGACACAGTCGTCATAGTAAAAAGCATTTGGAAACACGATGAGAATAATGACAGATGATTGTAATGATAATAACTTGCAAAAAATTAGGTCCAGGTAGGGATCAAATACTCTTTCAACATATGTAGCTTGTTGCGTGCCCCTATACTTCCTGACCCGTTGAAAGACTCGTGGTCCATACCATAATGCATATTATATACTCCCACTATCTCATAATATAATACGGTATTACATCCAATGTGAGCATATTGAATGTAATAACGTCTTGTTCACATATTAGATGCAATAGCGTCTTATTTTGCGGGACAGAGGAAGTATGTCCTAGCTTTCTTGAGACTTATGCTAATTGGATAAGTTTAAACTCGAGGTACCGACTACAGATATCCTTTATATATATACACTATGCTCCCTAGTTTTAAAGCGTCGACAATCAATTCAGGTCTCCAACTAGAATTGGGCCAATTTTTTTGATGGAATCAACAATTTCTCAAAACTTTTTCATTGAATTCTTTTATACTATACACTGTGCTTCCTACTTTTTAAGGTATCACCATTAATTGAGGTATTCAATTTAGGACCGGGTCACCCAATTTTGACTGGGTCAACAATTTCCTGGGCTCTCATTCAATTCTTTTAATTCAATATGTTCTCTAATTTTGAAACCCTTTCATCCAATTGAGATATTCAATTTGGGATTTGTCTTACGATTTTGACCGGGTCAACGATTTTTGAAATCAATTAGCAACAACTGACCTATAAAAATATATCAATCCCACGCGCCATCCCGCCATACAAAAAAACCATGTGATAATGTAGCACAAATATAGTACATTAAACCACCGACATAAATTTTTTCTCACATAAATATAAGTTGGTTAGTGGATAACATATAATCAACCACAAAAGGCCCACCAAATCATCACATTATAAATAAAAATAAAACACGCCCCATCATCTCCCTCACCTGTCAAACTAAATATTCCATCAGTCCCAAACTATAAGGGGTATTAGTTTAATGAAAAGTCGAATTTCTTAAGCTTTGACCAATTTTCGAGCAAAAATATCGACATCCACAATATTAAACAAAAAAAATGAAAATTCATTTCATGATTAATCTAACCATATTGATATAATATTATAGATTTTGATATATTTTCTCTACAAATTTGTTCAAACTTAAAAGGTTTGACTATTTAAAAAAGTAATACACCTTATATTCTGAAACAAAGTGATTTATTTAAGAAACCAAATAACACCAATGGCACAGCAAAGCATTCCCAACCCTTCTAGTATATTACCTACTAGATCGGCAACGTGCCTCGGCGCGAGGGTGCCAGTCCAACTGATATGGCCAAGCAGTGAAAGTTCAAACTGCATTATGCATTAGTAGAAAGGCAAGTTTAACACATGTACAGGACAACTTAATCAGGATTGAATAAAAAAAAAGTTCAATGATCAAACCCCTGATATAACTCTTTTCCGATTAACATCTGATATTACTCTATATCTCAGTATAGAAATATATCTGATATTACTCAAAGAGTAGGTGTTGGTAGATACTCACAACAGTAATCACCCCGTAAAATATCTAAAAAATGGCCCTATCTACATGCCATCAGCGCATTTGTTATAAAATGTGACATGAAATACCTAAGCAAGGTTTGGTATGATAGAAACCAAAAGCAGGCCATAGCAGTATTAGTCTCAGATAACTTATTTACACTGTTTTTCATACTGCATAATAGTAAACTACATGGTTGACTGTTAGATATATAACTTTGTCCACACGCCTTCATCCGATTTGCTTGATATATAACTTTGTCCACACTCATTCATTTGATTTGCTTGCATGTTGCAATGCATGGATATGCTAAAGGACATGTCACGTTAGACAAACTATTCAAATAGTGCGTCTCATGGACAGCGAGGAACTAATTTGGTCTGTATGAAAGAGAATCACTTTGGATAATATTAAGTGATCTGGATACAATGTAGCCTCTTTAACATAAAAGAATATAAAAGATGAAATTAAATTTATCTTATCTTAGTATTCTACAAGGCACCCAAAAAACATAATAAGCCTACTATACATAGATATCCTCCAAGATTTTTTTAGGCACAAAACTTGATTACACTATGATCTCATCTTATTATGTGCCTAATTATTTAACACTGACAAACATGATTGATCTAGTAAAGGTGCACAATTTCAGCCAAGATTAATGTTGCAAGGTAATTGTCTCGGCACCAAAGCAGTTTTTTGGCACAAAGCTCTGATACAAAAAGGGAAAGGGATAATCACAAGTGCACATCCTTCTATCTAAGGTCACATACAACAACAATTTGAACATGTACTATTAGGAAATTGAAACCTCTCTTCAGTGCTTTAGGAATTTGAACATGGAAAATGTATCATGATATAAAAAAGTTGGTCCTAACGATAGTGAAAGAGATCAACAGATATGGTTCTTCTAATTCTGAGCCCATCTTCGAGAGAAATTACATATTTACATATCTCCTAATTCTAATCCCATCTTTCTATAGTTCAGTCTTCAATAATTATTTCAACATCAACAGTATATGTGAACACCAGGAGGGAAGCAGATGTGTGCCTTCCTTTTGCCTTTGACTTGGTTGAAACAATTAAACCTCTCCCCATAAAAAAGCAGTCTGCAAAAGCATGTTCTAAGCATTTTAGAGCATGCTGGCAATACAAAGCAATAAATGGTTGTACAGCAAAGCAGAAGTGCATATGAGCTACTATTGTGACATTTAGTTATGGATCAAGTGGAGCACAATAAGATCATATTCATAACCTGCAAAACAATAATAAAAGACCTCAATTTATTATTTTCCATGGATTTAAGTATATTCCATGAGAAATTTCTGCTGTAACCAAGTCTCAAGCTCAAACCAAAATATTTTAGCCTCGTTTGACTTTTGGAAACAATTTGATATATTTTTCTAAAAACTTGGTCAAACATGGCCTCGTTTGACTTTTGGAAAAATAAATACACCTTATATAAAGTAACGGAGGGAGTAGTATGAAAGTTTCTAATTAATAGCACTCTTACAGAGCATGATTAAGGCGCCGCATTCAACATAACAAATCAAGATCACTCCTATAATTTGAAACACATAAGCCTACTGCATATACATGTCACACAGCTGGACAGAGGGCTAGTTGAGTGATCTTCCTCAACCTTTGGGCCAAGGGGTAACCATCAGTCCACCACCACCTCATATGATAATCATATATAGAAAATAGTAATGAGTCCAAAACAAAATTGCTACCCTGTACAAATATTAGCGGTCCAGCTAGATGATGCCCATTTCTAAAATATATAAAACACACTTGTCATAGGAGTGTTATCAAAATGCCTTGTTTTGCAATGGATACATATTGAACAATTTCAAGTGTAAACAAAAGTAATTTTGGCAAATACAGCTTCTTTACTCAATGTAGCATGTTCGAAGAAATTAGTATGTGCTTGAATATCTGGATTTGATGCCTTGTTTCTAGATTACAAGCACAACCCAAATATATAGATATGGTTATACAAATACAATTAGTTGGAGGTTGCAGGCATTCAAAGAATAATACTGACTGTAGTCTATTAACTAAAACGACACTTTCTGGAAACAATTCATATTCTGGAATGGAAATCGCATCAAGATAAGACCATGCCAAAAGATAAAGTTGTATTTTAGAACTGAAATTATTTGCATCCATTTGATTATTTTCTGATGTTTTTCTGTTATTGAGCTGTAACCTAAAAGCATATGACCAAGAGATAGCAGGGACGTAAAAATTCAGAAACTCTCTAGCCAGAGCACTCATAGCCGGCTCAGTTTATCTATCAATGCTACCAATTGAATTCACATGTCCAAACGACACATCACAGGGTTGTTCAGGGCGGCCCGAGTTAAAATCTTTTCTTTCCGAAGCTAGGAATATTTATGTAGTTTAGTTAGTACCTTCCTTTTCTGACTTGATGCTGGTGGTAGCGGTAGTAGGCTTGAGGTCATCGCAGGGCTCCTCCCCGTCGTAGCTACTCCACCCCACGTCCCAGAACCCGTTGTACTGGATACTGACTGCTGCAGGAGTAATCCCAGCACAGGTCAAGTCAGAGATCATCACATATATGTATCACTTTCATGCAACTGTTTTAATATATAGAAAAGCGTATATGGAGCATAGGACACTGAGCAAGATATACAAAAATATAAAAATCCATTCGGTGGCAGCCAAGAGGGCCGAGAAAGTAACTAAGGGACCAAGCTGAACATAATGGAACACCAGAGATGCTATATAAATGAAGATATATATTAACTTGCTTCGCAAGACCAATGAAGATATATATTAACTTGCTTCGCAAGACCAATGGACAAATGAAGATATATATTAACTTTGTACCATCTACTTTTATTATTGATTCCTATTTACACAGTATAACCAAATAAAAGAAAAAAGCACGAAGATTTGGCTCAAAGTATGATAGAACTCATGATTGATCTACTCGATCAGATTGTCATGGTCATCAGGCAGTAACCGCGCCGCATGCTCAGCTTTGTGCCTGCACAAGTTGCATCAAAGGCAAATCGCCAATCCATTTGTTTATGGAACCAGAACACTAAAATACATATATGATGTGAGGTCACAGGCAAATGAAAGCAATGGGGAGGGAGACAATTACCAGCCAGCTTCCTTGCAAGGTAAAGGAAGGGCTTCTCCTAGTTGTAGTTGCTCTTGGCTTTAACCTGCCAGTTCTTCACAGAAACCTTGTTACTGCAGAGGACAATGGAGATGTTCTCACACACCCTGCAAGAGTTAATATCCAGACATCAGAAATCCAAACTGCAATTTCACTTACATGTAGTAGAGAGCAGATGATTGATTCAGAAGCAAACATGCACAGGAGTTAATATCGACAACGACTATAATGAGTAGCTCACAAATATAGACCACAGAACCTAGGCGCCAATGAACTACCCACATGTACACAACAGCCTAAAATGGCATCCAGCAAGGCATTAACCTAAAATGTTAACCAGATCGGCAACGCGCCTTGGCGCGAGGGTGCCGGTCCTAACGATATGGTGAAGCAAGTAATTCTCGAGTTAGTAGAAATCCTGGTTTAGCGTACGTATTGAAATAGGACAATAAAATAACGAAGAAGAAGAAGAAGAGGAAAAAGAAGAAGAAACATTCATTTCTAATAGAAGACATCATCGAGTTCAACATCGTCGTGAGATTGTTCAGTACATTCATGAGACCATGAAAGGTAACCACTTCCATCCAGTTCAGTACCAAGAGGGCGAACATGAGAGAGCAATGTCCTAATCTAAAACAAAGTTTGCAGCACATCCATGCATAAGCAAGGCAACTGCCCAATATAGATTAAAGTTATGCCAAAAACAACTTCGCTACAAAGGTAACATCTAAAAAAGCAGGTTACTAAACACTTGCTAATGATTCAATACTAAACATCAAGGTTCATCACACGACATTGGATAACTTCACACCAAATCATACTTGTTGTAAAAAATATACAAATATACTCAGAACAACCTTCCAGGAGCGTTAGTGCATTTCATAAAACAATGATGTAAAGGGGGACATCCACGATACAACATATCTGTTGGCCCTCAAATTTCACTTCTATCTTCATCTATATTGGAATTCCAAAGAGCGGTCTTAGGGACTCGTTCCCTGTCCAGCACCATGCTCCAGCGCTCAGGTCCAAACCATAAAGCAGGTTACAGTGATACATAGTCTAGATGGTGTTGAGCAGAAAAAAACCACGATATATTACACAAGAAAGAACATGCCATTCTTGTACATAAGTGAACCCCTAACAAAGCAATGCCCTAGATTACTTGGGTATCATCTTCACACCCCCATGAGACTCCAGGTTGTAGCCTTAAAGATAAATGTAGACAAACCCTGACAAAGAAAGTAACGTTTGTGTACCTCTTTCAAACTGGGAGAATCCTGACAGAGAGGCATGAGACCACTGAGAATCCTGACAGAGAGGCATGAGACCATAAATAGTAGTATTGGTAGAAGGAAAATCATATGATATCTAAATGGGAAAAATTAATTATGTATATATGAAATGCTATAAATTCATAATGGTCAGGACAAAAGAGGACCAGCGAGCACAGAAACACGCATCATGTCATTCACATTCAAATGAGAAAAAAAAACAGCATGATTTTATCTTGAAGACCAAACAATGTACACAATGTAAAAGGGCATGATACCAACTCCGTTATAGCTGAACTTATCTAATTAGTAGTAAGAAATTGGATAATGCACGTGCATGATCACATCTCATCATTCTATATAAGTAGATGGATCAGTTCATAAGCATGAGCGAAAGCTCATTAGTATTCTTACTTATACTCATATGGCGTGCTATTTTTATACTCATAACGCACATTCTTTTTTGGCTTTATCTGTTCACAAGCAGACAAAACATTTCTAGCTGCTTATGCTTATGCTTATCAGTTCTGCCTTCCCATTAACCTCTGGAAGTTTTCAGTTATTATACCTTAATATCAGCAGATTGTATTAAACTAAACCAAATAGTACCTACGGTCCATGATGCATATCATCCAGTGAACCTGCCTAAGCATATAAATTAGTGAAATATTCCGGTGGTCATGTGAGCACACAATAGAAATAGACAATATCGTGGATTATATTTGCATGAGGTATGTCACTGCACACTACGTGTGAACCAATTACCTAGCCAACTTTTGAAAGCGTGTATACAGTAAAAGAAATGGTGATATGCAAAATAATAATGGAAGTATGTTCATAAATCAGTTAACCTTTAACAATATCATCATCTAATTATGCTACAACTATAAAATGTTCATCATTACAAGAAACAACAATTTTTTTTATTGATTAGCACTGAACGGAGACACCAAATTATGATGTAAGATCTTTTCCAAGATGAACATGTAAGGTTGAAATCTAATAAGCCGATGCAGAAGGAAATACCAAAGTAGAACTGGGTAACGGGAAGTATTCTGGCATAGCAAATAATGCAGGCACAACAAAAACTGGGTCGCCGGTTTCTTAGTTACCTTCAAGAGATGCCATATATCGGATAATTGATTCGGAGCGGCCTACATCAGAGCAGTTGGGCATCCACTCTTTAACTACCCTGTAATATGACAAAATATATTGCCATCTGGTCAGAGCTAATGTTTAATCTAGTTTTAATACTGTGTTGACACTCTTAATTGCGCTCATCACAAAAAAACCTATTTTGACATTACCTTCCACGACATAGAATTCTTAGGTACCCGATAACTATGATACAACAAATGAAAAGGAGCGTTTGAAACCAGTTTCTTGTTATTCAGAAGTTACATATTCTAGAAAACTTGCACATCCAGCTTATCTATCAAGTATACAGCTGGATCCACATAATAATAATATGGGACAACTTGGGTGCATGAGTTCTTTCATATGTGTGCAACATCACGTGATCTATGAGTCTGCCATACTTATATCCTACTGATAGAAGACAACTTAACTAATGATGAAGATGTTGCTAACCAGCACATTCTGAATGCTAAGCTCCTCACCAAAACATTTCAGTAAATTACTATGGGCTTCCATAAAGATATCACTTAACAATGACATACATTAAAGCATTAAGCCGCTACATATTACACCATTAAGGAATTTCTTTCGGCACCTTATTTGCAACTGGTCCTTGAGCAAGATATGGCTTTTCATCTCGTACATGGTGGAAGCCATATACAACTTGACCATCCATCCCTATCCAAAATAAATTGCACACCTTAGCAATGAATCAAGGATCTAACAAATTTAAACCGAGCATTTGTTTCTATCATTTTTTCACCTAGAGAAGTGATTGCTACATAAGAATGAAAAGCACAATCTGCGAGGAACTCGCAAAGCCAACAAGTACATACATCATTTTAGAAGGGCATGAACATAATTTTTCTCCATTAGGACTTTTGCAATTTATTAGGAAGAATTTGTTTAAGGAGATCCATTTGGCAAGCACAGGTTGATCATGATGCAACAGAGAACATTCACCATGTAAAATCAAGATTACCTGAGACTGTATTGTGGACCAGCCAAACCATTCAGTGTCGCTGCAAAAGAAAGGTAAGGATCCAACAGAGCAGTTCCAACCTGTGATAAAATAAATACCATTAGTGCTAGATAAAAAGGTTAGTGCGTGTAGGGGGTATAAACAGGAAACAATTAAACAACCAATGCACACTGAGCTAGTAGGATCAAGCAACGACACAAATAATTGAAGGCCAACCAGTCTCTCTAAATTAGCAGACCACAAAGTTGCTCCACCTCAAAAAGGATACAACTTGCACAACTACAAATTAGGCGTCTAAATTATGCTATTTTCCATTACAACAATGATGCGTCGCACGGGCACCAGTACCTTCACTGCCCAGGCAACATCATAATTATATTGGTAAACATTTGTTATCATATTTTATCTCTAGTTCTTGCTCCCATAAGTTGTGGGGCGGGAGGCTCGCCTTATTACGTTGCTAGGGCAGGCAGCAGTTGCAGGCTTGCAGGAGGATGTCGGAGACATGATCCTCCCATCGCAGTCACTTATGGGAGACGGAACGTGACATCCAGGTCTCCTCTTCCTCCCCCATATCTATGTTGGTGTTGCTTGGGCAAGTAGTGATCTAAACACTCTTATATTTCTGTACAGAGGGAGTACATGGTTATAGTTTCAGTTTTCTACATGGAACAACAAGGGGTGGTTCTATGACATGTTTTTTTGCTTGCTGTTTATAATGTCCAGTTTAGTTTGTAAATCCTAATAATTTCTCAAGTAGTGCAAATCAGTGTCGAACCATCAAATTAAACTGATGTTTTGTTAGTGAGAAACAACTTACTATTTGTAATGTTGTTATGATTTTTCTTTTAGTAAAACACTGCAAGGAGATTCGTATTCAGTCTAGCTGCTTGCCCCCCTGCTTGAAGTGCATACAGATGACCACGAGCACATTAAAGAAAGAGAGTTACCTAGCCCACCACCAGAGGCACAGGAGCATCCAAAGGTCCGCTCCATCAGAAAGCAGTGGCAGGCAGGGAAAGCCGACGCCGACGAGGAGCCCACCCAGCCTGCCTGCGTGAGGAAGAAACCAAGCGCATGCATGAGAGGGAAGGTAAGTGAGAGGGGGAAGAGCAAACTGAAGCAAATATGGGTACCAACCTTGACCTTGAGGAGGAACATCGCTGGCAGTTGGAGCGGATCAGAGCAGCGGCCTCCATAGCAAGCAGAAGCATGCGTCACTCGATTTGGAAGCAGTCGAGCAGGAGCAGATGTGGATTCGTCTCCCGGCGCGCGAGCATCTCTTGACGGACGCACGACGACAACGAAGCCGAGGATGGATCGACCTCCTCACTCCTCCTACCAAGTCCGGAGGAGCAACGACCATGCCGCAGACAGCTCGGCATCCTCACCATCTCCGCGGCCCGCGCTCAGTCAAGAGCATGTTCCTTTTCTTGTCCCAGCCCAGACAATTTGATCTAGGAACCCTGTTTAAAAAATAAAAATAGGAATTGTACTGCCTTGACAGTTGATGAATAGATCAGAAATTTTCTCGCCAAAAAAAACAATAATCAAACTGGAGATGGAACGAAACAACACTTGCGAACCAGACTTGTAAAATAACTGGAGACTAAGTTGTTGTAAGAAAGTGAGAAAATATATCTGTCAAAAAACAACCCACAACTTAATAAGCAGTCAAGTATGTCTCTAGAAAGAGGCCATACTGCCACACCTACAGGGCTCTGTTCTTCACAAACATGCAATTGATTATCATATTCTCGTATAACTGTTATACTTTGAGACAACCAGATAGAGCAAACTCGTATACTTGGTAATAATAAAAATCTAACACAGCAAAATTTCTCTATTTGAATATGTTCTTTCCTAAAGATATGTCATCATAAAACAACATATCTGTTATAACCAGTTATACAATAAGTACCCTAAACATAAATAGCATCATTGGATAGTGAACCTTTGAACTATATGGTGAGAGCAGCCATCTCCTCGATTTTTCAAGTTCTGCTATCGTTAGTGCTTGTTCTACTGAGTTTGGGCACATATGTTGACACTCTCCGGAGCTACTCAGCTGTTGCAAATAACACCAAGGGAGACACAATCCTGTATGAAGCCTTAGTCATGGTATACTGTAATCTTTTATTTAAGAAAAATGCCCATTATGGGTGATTTCATTAAGAATATTAACAGGTTACATCATATGCCAATGAGTTCAATACATAGAAGGACAGAAGGGAGATGAAGCACAACATGTATTTAGTATAGGTAGCATGCCTGCTAATTTAGCTCCCAACCAATGCACTGGCTTTGCTTCTGTGGAATTGTCTTCTTCTCTAATTACTAAAACTGTTGGTCAGCTGCTATTAAATGGTCAATAATATCGTCCGGCTGGATGAGACATCTCTCACCTATGATGACTCATTTGTGAGATACTCCTGAGAACCTGAGTGAACAGAGCTAGATGCTTTGATCTTGGATGTGGACTCCAAGTATACTGATTAAGAATGCAAATAAGGGAGACATCAGAGAAGCAAGTTGTAAGAAAATCATGCTTATTTGCAAGTTAAGATATGTTCAGGTTAAACCACACACTGGGATATCTTAGGGCGATTTGCGTTTTAAATGTACTTTTAGGCTACCTACATGTTTGGTTCTGCATATAAATGAAGATCTCAGCACAAAAAAATAAATAAAGAATACACTATTTGTCACTATCTAAGCAGGTGACCAAGAATTTCAAAGGAATTAACCGTATGACAGTAAATTAAATAGTCACCATCTTATATAGCATAAGAACAACATACACACCAAGAAGAAACTACACGGCATAACTCAATAGCTATTTAAAAGAAGTATTCCATATAATATATATAAAACTTGCTTCTTATTCCTTCTATTACCTAGCGACACACAAAGAGAACTCATTATTTAGCTTAAAATCATTACTATTCCATTTTGTGGAAATTCAAAAAAGAAAAATAATTTTAGCAGAACTAAAAGTTACTTTAAATCATTAGTTACCACTATTAATGATATGAAATTCCCTCATTTGAAATTGAAACACTAACATACATGTTGTGTGCTGCTCTTTGTTCAAGCATGGGTAAGGAACAAAGTCTTACTTGGATTCTGCAGAAGCTACCTTATATCCTTCCACTTCCTCTCACTTCTTCACTACCAGAAAAATGAGCCCGTCAACATTACAGGATAAAGAAAAATATGTACATCCGTGAAGCAAGCTCATGTAAAATTAGGTAGCAAGGCATGTGAACAAAAGATAGATTAACCTGTTTTTCTGCAAGCCTCAACAAAAGGATTGAACAGAAAAATTTGCTTCTTGGATCAGAACATACACACAATCGGTGATCAATGGATTCCAAACTGGTAAAATAGAAAACAATATGGAAGTTCTTAATTCAGTGAATTTTTATATTTTTACATTTTAATACTTGACAATTCAGGAGGTAAAAACAATAGCAGGATGTTCCTTGAAACAATAAGAATAAACATGACTTGATTTGAAGATGAATCTCGTTTTCTACACAACTTATGGGATAACTCATAGCTTCATTTTGGTTTCAAGTTTAGCAGTGCTAATTGTCGCTAGCGCACTAAAATCAGGCTAGAGATACCACAATATCAGCAAGCAGCAAGGATCAACAAAAGGTAGCTCACCCAGGTTGCCACCATGTTGAAGCTCTCTGTAGTTAACCGATTCATCCCCTTGAGCCCAGTGGAGAACTTCTGCCATGTTACTTCCGTTTCCAATTCCTGAATCTTGCATGTATAGACCTTATAAGGTCCACATTCTCCTTGGAAAAAAAATATAACAATTCAAGTATTGTGGCATGACAATGTGCACAGAAAACTTTATTTGATTCGAGATATAATTTTACACACCTGCTCACTGTAAAGTTCTGAATTTCTTAACCCAGGTAGAGAGACTTTTTTCTGCAACAACCGAAAGATGCACAAAACAACATTAGAGATAAAAATGAACTAATTTGATTGGTGAATGCACCAAACCCACCTGAAGTTACTACGGGAAAACAGAAGTTCACACTGCAGCTGCTATATTGACTACTCAATTTTCGTATCTCTGTTGTAACTGGGTCTCTGTTTGATCTATTCAATTTCAATAGGATACATAAGGATAAACATATGATGGCAACCCAAATAAAGTATGCAAAGATTTATTCAAGGATAGAGCAAGCTTACCGTTGCTTTGCTGTGAATATTTCGTACACAATCCGTGGCTTAGCCTGCGAACAACCCGAGCGGCGGCGACCGGCGAGCAGGGAGAGGGCAGACGCACGGGCTAGGTAGCCACGAACACGCACATGAACCAGGGGTTCGAGCACCCAAGCAAACGCCCCACCAGCATGCGCTCGTACTCGTGCACATGGCAGCAGTGGGGGCAGACCGTCCAGAGCACATCTCTAGGACGGAGACGCCGCCGGGAGCAGCAGGAGCGAAACCGGCGCTGGTGGAGGCGCTCTCGAAGAGGTGGGCGAAGGCCTCTTCAACGGCGCGAAGGGCGGTGTCAGCCGGGGATGGGGATCGCGCCGAGGGGCCAGGAGGTTGGCGAGGTGACGGAAGGCCCGCTTGACGTCCGGGGTGTCGGGGTTGGGCTGGAGCTGGAGGATGAAGAGGGAATCGGGGCGGCCGGAGGGGAGGAGGCACTCGACGGCAAGGTGGACGCAGCCCCTCGCCGGTACGCCCCCTGGCGGCGGCTCCGCCCAGGTTCGGCTCGCTGCCCTCGGGGATGGATGCCTCATTGGGCTTGACGGAGCCGTGCTGCCGCGCCATGAGCGCGCGGATGAGCTTGCCGGCGACGGCGGCGGGAAGGGCCACTTGAGCCCACCGCGTGCCAACGTGGACACCACGGTCGAGTCGTCGGGCTACCAAGCGCACCGGGAGGGGCAGGTCGACACGAGGATGACGGCTTGGCGCTCACCAACGCCCTCCCAGGGATGGCGAGGGCCAAGCTCGACGCCCCAGATCGTCCAGAAGCGCGCCGGCCCAGATCGTCCCAGGGATGGCGAGGTCGTGCGCTTGCGCGAGGAGACCCGCGACGGCGTGACGGGGGGGATGGGGGCGGCGGCGGCGGCTGGGGAAGAAGGGGTAGGAGCGCGGGAGGAAGAACGTGGGCGTGAGAGAGGTCCGCGGCGGCGAGGTTTGAGGGGCGGCGGCGGCGCGATGTGGATGGGGCGGCGAGGTACGAGGGAAGGGAGAGATCGGGGAGAGGGTTGGAGAGCGGAGGCGGCTGCGCGAGTGCAGGAGGAGAGACGGCTAGGTCACACCCGTCGCTATTGGATATATTTCCAACCATGTGAAATGACGAAAATGCCCCTGTGGGGGCACGGTAATTACACGCGATGGCATGAACGACGGTAACTATTCATTCCAGCAGTAACTTTTTTTGATCCGACAGACGAGGTCGATCAGGAGCGATATCCAACGGTCCAAAACGCAAAGAGATCGCATCCAACGGCCCAGAATCACTGAGCTCTGAGGAGGCTTGTCCATCCCTCCTTCTCTTATTTCTGGATTCTACAATGGAGTTAGTTGTTTGCGGCGACCCACCATACCACTACATGGTGTAGTATGTCAGTCTTTCATATAACACCCATGAGACACCATCTCATGAACCTTATACCCCTCAGAGTTGTACAATAGAAACATAGCAGGTCCAACCAACACTAGATAACAAACCAACTCATATACTTACAACTCATTCAAAAAGATCCAAAAGATTCCAACTACTGGTACCAAAATACAATGTACCACTATGAAACTACGATCTGGTAATCCTAGTCTTGGTCACGATTGCCGTGACTAAGTCTATTTCGATGACTAGCCTATGCCTACTGATTTGGCATCCCTTCATCTTGCTAAGCTCCATCGATGAGGACGTAGTTGACACCTTGGGCCCCAATTGATAAGTCCGACTTCTTATAGAAGAACTCTTCATCTGCTTCGTGATCCTCCGGTTTCTCATGTGTATGGATTCTAAAGGGGTGAAAGTACAACGGATGAGTACAGGAGGTACTCAACGAGTTCATAGATATTGTGAGGTGGAGATGCACTGTAGCTACTACCGATTCCAAATAGGTCTCAGCAATTGATCTTGAAAAATATCTGCAGCATCAAGTTTTACTTAAAATATTTAGTCATCAGACTTCATGGGGTGTTAGAATCTCTGATAGACTCCTTTCCCACCGCGTTCGCGGATCTTTCCTAGATCAGGGACTCACAAGCCACAATTCGTTACACTCTGCAGAGGTGCGTTACTTTATCCATGGGTGATTAACTTAGCCCTATGTAAGGGTAGCGAGCCCATCACACATTCTGGTAGTGTGAGGTGTGCTAAGATCCAAGTCCTTCCACACTTCTATGTTTAGCAATGCCCCTGCCCCTGGATCGAGAGTCATTCCCTCTTTTCCTCGAAATCAGCAACACGTATGGATTATACGACCCCGTTCCCGATGAGTTTACGCCGCTTCGGCGATAGAGGATTGACGCCCCCTGCCGAAAGGGTCTTAATGCCACCCATTGCCGATGGGATGTATAGCTCCCTGAACCGGCTCACGGATTTAAGCCCCGCGGCGATAACATGTTGAAAGTACTAGTGTCACTTAAATTATATTTTGGTGTGATGACAATATGGTTAGTGGAACTAATATCAGTTGCTAAAGTTTATATCAGGATATTGGTTCCAAGTTATTCTTGATGGAGGTGTGTGATCCCCCAACTCAAAAAGACCAAAGGTGTGGTTTACCAGCGACTCGAAAGTTTTCTTTCTGATTCGATTTGAGTCGTAGGAAAGACTGCACTATTAAGAGGGGTCATTGTGGTTTTATCTCGTGTGGGAATGCCTTTGCCAAAAAAACTCATTCACCAGCCTTCCCACTCCTACCACCAAATATCCTTAGTGTGCTAGCTGTGGTATCCAGAAAGTTTGCAACAGAGGTTTTCTGGATACCTCGTGCGCACGGGGTCTTTTGACCCCCGTGTGCTCGGGGTAGTCAGGAACTTTCTGGGTACCCCGTGCGCACGGCGGTCAAAAGACCCCGTGCGCACGGGGTACTGTGTAACTCTCTGGATACCCCATGCGCACGGGGTATTTGACCCCCGTGCACACGGAGTGATGCGTATGTCCCTGGATACCCTATGCGCACGGGGCTGACTTAGCCCGTGCGCACGGGGTCCAACACACAAAAAAACCCCACCTAGTGAGAAGACTATAAAATCCCCCTTCTTCCTCCTCCATGGCTAACCCTATTTTCTTGTTGAGCTCCACCATTGCTACACCTCATTTTGCTCAATACTCTCAATCCCTCTACCCAAACTTGTTGAAACTTTGGGGACTGGGAGAGCAAGACCTGATCTACACTTTGACCAAACCAAATCGCGTTCCCTTTAACATTTATCCACCATTGACTTGTTACTCTTGGAGCTTGGGCTCCTAGGCGGTTAGAGGTTCTTCCGGAATCTTCCTTGCTTATGGTGTGCTCCAAGAAGTTTGTAAAGGTGTGGTGGTCGCCTTCAAGACCAACCCCGAGTGATTCGAGGCTCATCCATTGGGGGTGTCTCAAAAGAGATTACGGTGAGCCTTCAGTGTTGTTCCGCAAGCTTTGGCTCCGTCACCGCTCTAAATGGAGAGTAGCTCTTCCCCAAGGAAGAGTGAACTTCAGGATAAAAGTCGCGTCCTCGTCTCACTTGTGGTTAATCCTTTCCTACACTTTACTTTGCTTTGTATGCTTGTTGGCTTGCTAATTAGATTATTGCCTAGCATATTTAGCTTTATGCTTGCTTGTCATATAGGTTGTGTTCACCTAGTTGCATATCTAGTGAGCCCTATTTATTCGCTAAACCTTAAAATTGACAAGAAAGATTAAAATTTGTAGTCTCCTATTCACCCCCTCTAGCCGACCATATCGATCCTTTCAATTGGTATCAACCTCGTGCTCTAATATAAGGTTTTACAACCTTAACGGATATGGACGACAAAGGAATGTGGGAGGTGTCGCAGCCCTTGCGGAGGATGGTGAAAACCTACCCCCCGCTGCGCCCAATGCACTTATTGCCCCGGTCGTTGCTCCCGCCGCCCCGTTAACTCGGGTGCCCCCTTAACCGCAACCGACATTCTTTCAATGTTTGCGGACCTCAAAACCACCATGTTGAAAGAAGTTTGTTCCTCGGTCAAGGAGGAAATTGATGCTCGCTTAAAGCCCTCGAACTCTACTTCAAACTCATTTGATCCAAATGCCATTCATGATGCAGATGATTCGAGAGAACCCCTTGCATCTCCTACTCGCACCCAAGTTCCCAAGTACAACGTGGTGGAACCTTTTTACTCACCCCAACCACACGCTCGCATTAATCCCGTTGGGCCTCCGCCCCCTTTGAAAGCTAATGCATTTGCTAAGCGGAAGCTAGATATGGAGTCTTATATTCGCAGTGCGTCTACTAAACTATGGTGGATTGTGGTTAATGGATTCAATCCCGAGGACCCAATGAATATCACTCCAAGGGAAGTGGTTGATGATCAACTCAATGCAACTGCCCACAACATGTTGCGGACTGCGGTGACCGATGACTATAGTGACTCCATGGCTCTTCTCAAGACCTCCAAGGAAATTTTGGATTGCCTTGAGGAGGCTCTCGAAGGAGATGAAGCAATTCAAAGATCTTAGTTGGCTTTGCTCAAGCAAGAAGGCAATCTATCTGTGAGAAATGAGGGTGAGTCCATGAAAGAGGTGTACCGAAGGTTGAAGTCTCTTGTGGTCAACTTAAGAACCTTTGGGTGCACTTGGGCAAATGATGATTTCATTAAGGGCAAGTTCATAGATGCTATGATTCTCATGAAACATACGATGGTTATGATGATACATCAACGCCCGAATTATCACAAGTTGACCATGGCTCAAGCTGTCTCCACTTTCTGAACTCGTGTTCTTTTGGATACCAAGTCCAAGAAGACCTTTGCAATTGCTCAAGCAACCAAGAACTCCAATCTTCCTGTGAAGGCCAAGAAAGTTGTTAGTAGACCTTCAGGGGACGAAGAAGTGGTTGAAGATACTTGTGAGGAAGATGTTGACACTTCATGCCCAACAAATGATTTTGCGGAAGACTTGGCTCTCTTAGTCAAGAAGTGCTCCGGGGACCATGGGAAACAAAGGGAAGAATCTTCAAGGAAAATCGTTTGGACGAAGAAAATGCTACAATTTTGATAGCCCTAGACACTTTGTGTATGATTTTCTGTATGAGAGACGTGAAGACAAGTCCAAGAAGCTTGTGCTCAAGAAGAAGTTCACCAAGTTCACA
The DNA here is from genome assembly GCF_002162155.2 of Triticum dicoccoides. Taxonomy (NCBI): domain Eukaryota; kingdom Viridiplantae; phylum Streptophyta; class Magnoliopsida; order Poales; family Poaceae; genus Triticum; species Triticum dicoccoides. The sequence continues at coordinate 485,253,055 of NC_041385.1, forward strand.
AAGAGGAAAGATGAAAAGGCTCTAGTTCATGAAGAATACATGTCCGGAGATGAAGATGATGGTGATGATGACCATGTGGGCACGACCGCCATTTCCATGCACACCACTACCTCCTCCACCACCGTCCTCTTCAACTCTCCAAACGAGGACAAGCCTTTCACTCATCGGTGCTTTATGGCCAAAGAGGTAAAAACAAAGCCTAAATCTCAAAAACCCGCCATCTACACTCCCAATGTCTCATGTGAGATAGTGGAGTATGAGTGTGAAGTGGGCGTGGATAATGATGAGTAATCCTTGATGGCTTTCATGGGAACTCTTCATGGTGAAGCTCGGGCTCGTTTTGGCGATCTCCTTAAGTCACTCGCCGAGTGCGATGATTTTATTGAGAACGTTGAAAACCTCCTCATAGAGGAAAAAGAGAGTTGAACTCCTCGAGCACAAACTACATGAAGAGAGTGTCATGAGAGCATCACTTGAGGAAGCCTTATCGGCTCATCAAATTGACTTTGTTAAAACCAATGATGCTTTGCAACCTGCTCTTGAGAACAAGGATGCCCTTAATGTTAGGGTTGAAAATCTTCTAGTTGATCACACGAGACTTAGTGAGGAACATGAGTTCCTTGTGACTAGTTCCAAGGTTGTCAAAGGTGACCTTATTTCCCTCACCGAGTCTTATGCTCAACTTAAATCTACAACCATTAAGGCCCTTACTTCCGTACCTCATATGGAGTTAAGTGATGAATCTTGTACAACTAACTTTGTTCATGATTGCATCTCTCTCCAAGAGGAGAATAGGAAGTTAAAAGCCCAAGTTGAGAAGGGGCTTGTGTCATGCATTCAAGGGGAGAAAAACCTCAATGACCACTTGGTCAACCAAAAGGATTTTTTTTGCCGAGGAGGCAATTGGGTGTGACCCCTCATTGGAAAAAATATGAACAAGAAGAAGAGCAACAAGAAGAAGATCAGTTCTACTCCTCCTCCTCCCCAAAAGGTAGTGTTTGTGCAAGAAGGGCACAAGGAGAAGGATAAATAAAAAGGGGTTGTTGGGAATGGCAAGGTCACTAGGGACAAGGCCATTCCCAAGGTTTTTGCCAGCAAGAACAATCCATCTTATGTCCTCATGAGAGGAGATGATGGTTACACATTTGCAAAATTTGTTGGCACTAACTATGATGATTATGCTTGGGATATTTGGGTTCCTAAGACCCCTGTTGCTAACTCTCTAGGACCCATTGCAAAATGGGTACCTAAAACCAAAGCTTGATTCTTTTAGGACTATATCTCTGGTGGAACACAATGGGTGACCGATAGTGGATGCACCAATCATATGACCGGAGAGAGGAGATGCTTGTGGAGTTTGTTGATTCGCTCAAGGCCTCTTTGAACATCCCCTTTGGTGACAATAGCAAGGGAAAGGTATTGGGATTGTGCAAGGTGGTAATCCCTAGTGATTCATCACTTTCAAATGTCATGCTTGCTCAATCCTTTCACTACAATTTACTTTCAACAGTTCAATTGGCTCGTGCCGGTTATGATTCTCATTTTGGTGAATTTCATGTGATCATGTTTAAGAGGAGCAATCCCAAAGTGGTCTTTGTTGGGCATGTTGAAGACAACCTTTATGTGGTTGATTTCTCAAAATAGAAAACTCATCTTGCAACATGCCTAATGGCCAAGGCCGACGTGGGGTGGCTATGGCATCGATGGCTAGCCCACGTTGGCATGAGAAATTTGCAAGCTCTCTTAAAGGGGGAGCACATCCTTGGACTAACCAATGTGTCTTTTGCCAAAGATCATCCTTGTAGTGCTTGCATTGCCGAAAAATTACATGAAAAGGCTCATAAAGTGAAGACTATCATCACCACCTTGAGGCCTCTCGAGCGTATCCACTTGGATCTCTTTGGGCCTCCATCTTATGATAGTATGTGAGGGAGGAGGTGTTGCCTTGTCATTGTTGATGACTACACAAGCTATAGATGGGTGTTCTTTTTCAAGACTAAAGATGAAACTCAAGACACCTTCGTCAACTTTGCCAAAGAAGCTCAACGTCAACATAATTGTGAGATCAAGTCAATTCGAAGTGACAATGACACCGAGTTCAAGAATTACACGATGGACGAGTTCTTGGGTGATGAAGGGATAAAGTATCAATATGTGATAACCCACAAGTATAGTGGATCACAACAATTTTTGAGGGTAGAGTATTGAACCAAAATTTATAGATTCGACACAAGGGGAGCCAAAGAATATTTGAAGGTATTAGCAGCTGAGTTGTCAATTCAACCACACCTAGAGATGGTAGAGTATTGAACCAAAATTTATAGATTCGACACAAGGGGAGCCAAAGAATATTTGAAGGTATTAGCAGCTGAGTTGTCAATTCAACCACGCCTAGAGATTAATTATCTGCAACAAAGTGATTAGTAGCATAGTAATATGATAGTTTCAATGATGGCAGCAGTAGTACTAGTAACAGTAACAGTGATAGCAGTGATATTGTAGCACTAATGATAGTAGTAGCAACAGTAGTAACTTAGCAAGAACAATATAAGATAAATTATATGCATTGGATCGGTGACTCGTTGGATGATATTCATCATGATACAGTTATAACCTAGGGCGATATGGCACTAGCTCCAGTTCATAAATGTAATGTAGGCATGTATTCCGTAAATAGTCATACGTGCTTATGGAAAGAACTTGCATGGCATCTTTTGTCCTACCCTCCCGTGGAAGCGGGGTCCTATTGGAAACTAAGGGATATTAAGGCCTCCTTTTAATAGAGATCCGAAACAAAGCATTAGCACATGGTGAATACATGAACTCCTCAAACTACGGTCATCATCGGGAGTGGTCCCGACTATTGTCTCTCCAGGGTTGCTGAATCATAACACATAGTAGGTGACTATTCAGATCTAAAATCATGGCACTCGGGCCCAAAGTGACAAGCATTAATCATGGCAAAGTCATAACAACATCAATCTCAGAACATAGTGGATACTAGGGATCAATCCCTAACAAAACCAACTCGATTACATGATGAATCTCATCCAACTCCTCACCAACCAGCGAGCCTACGAAGGAATTACTCACTCCCGATGGGGAGCATCATGGAATTGGCGATGGAGATGTGTTGGTGATGATGAAGATTGAAGATCTCCCTCTCCGGAGCCCCAAACGGACTCCAGATTTGGCCTCCCGATGAAGAACAGGAGACAGTGGCAGCTCCATCTCGTGAAACGTGATAATTCTTTCTCCCTGATTTTTTTCTGGAAATATGGGATTCTATAGCGTCAGCTTGAGGGTGAGCGGGGCCACCAGGTGGGCAGCACCCACCAAGGTGCACCTGGGGGGGGGGCTGGTGCGCCCTGGTGGGTTGTGCCCACCCAAGTGCCTCCCTCAGGTACCTCCTGGCTCCAAAAAATTCTCTTATTTGATATAAAAAATCCTCGTGATGTTTCGTTCCATTTCGAGAACTTTTATTTCTGCACAAAAACAACACCATGGTAGTTCTGCTGAAAACAACTCAGTTCGGGGTTAGTTTCATTCAAATCATGCAAATTAGAGTCCAAAACAAGAGGAAAAGCATTAGGAAAAGTAGATATGTTGGAGACATATCAACTCCCCAAGCTTAAACCTTTGCTTGTTCTCAAGCAATTCAGTTGATAAACTGAAAGTGAAAAAGAAAAACTTTTACGAACTCTTTTGCTCTTGTTTCATAAATAAGATTAAACAACACCCAAGTTTTCAGCAAGGATTATAACTAACCATGTCGACAATAACTCTTAAAAATTATATTAACTCATATCAATGACATAAACAACTAGATAGCAATAATAAGATATCTCAAATAGCAACACGTTGTCAAAACAACCATGATATAATATGACAATAGTGGTATCTCGCTAGCCCTTTCCGAGACCGCAAAACATAAATGCAAAGGACCCCCAAAGTTCAAGCAGCGACTAAACATTGTAATTCATGGTAGAAAAGTGCCAGTCATGATGCACCCAACATTAGCTATATGCATTGCATCAGCATGACAACAGTGCTCTCAGGTTCTGGCGCTTATTTGAGAAGGTGATGACATAACATAAAAGTAAATAGATAGTCCCTTCGCAGAGGGAAGCAGTGATTTGCAGAGGTGCCAGAGCTCAAGTTTTTAAAACAAAGGTAAATAATATTTTGAGACATGCACCTTCTCATTTACTTCACGACCAACAGTTATCAATATCTTCCATGCTAAGCACGCTAGTGGCGGTTCCCAAGCGGAAAGGTAAAGGTTATGACTCCATTGGGAGTTTTTGTTTGATTATTTTAAGCTCTTTTCTTGCAGTTTGGGACTGGGCATACCTATTACCGCCCTTTTCTCATGTGATGACAAGTGAATAAACACTCGACCTGAGAATAACCTGCTTAGCATGGAAGATACCGACTGCCTCCTGTCGTTCCATGAACAATCCAGGCACACAAAAAGGATATTTATTTGAAGTTTTTAGAGGTGTCACATGCAAATTTACTTAGGACGGCATGGTAATACCGCATATGGGTAGGTATGGTGGACTCATCTGGAATAACTTGGGTTTCAGGTTTTTGGATGTACAAGTAGAGTTCCCACTTAGTACAGGCGAAGGCTAGCAATTCGTTTGAGAAGAGGCCAACTAGAGAGCAACAATAGTCATGAACATGCATTGTGCATAAGTAACATTGGATACTAGCATGAGTAGGATATGAACACCATGAACATAAATATCATAAAGGCTATGTTGGTTTTGATTCAACTACATGCATGAACATGTGCCAAGTCAAGCCACTCGAACATTCATAGGAGGATACCATATCATCATACTACATCACAATCATTTTAATGCAATGTTGATACCCAAGATAAGTCATTATTCACTCCTAGCTACTTATGCATGGCATGAGAAACTATAATCTCTAATTGTCATTGCAAACATGTTTGATCATAATAGGCTGAAGCATGGATACTAGGTTAAACATATTTACAAAAATAGAACAAGTCGAGTTCATACCCGTTTCTCTCTGCCACAACCAGTTCATCTAATATCCTCATTATTGCCTTTCACTTGCACGGCCGAATGATTTGAAATAATAATAGGGCAAGAGTGCCGTGGACTAAGTTGGAACCTGCAAACATTTTATTCAAAAGGAGAGGACAAGGTAATATGGGTTCTTTGTTAGATCAAAAATAATGAAAATGAGAGCCACTCATCATTTTCATCGTGGTCTTCTCCTAGAAAAAGAAATTCAGAGAAACACACTGAAATATTTTTGGAGTTTTTGGTTTTTTGAAAGAAAGCAAACAAAAAAAGGGAAAAGCAAAAACGAGAAAAACTATTTACCCGGGAAAGCTTCCAACAAGTAAAAGAAGAACAAGGAAATATTTTTGGGTTTTTCTTTTTAGTACCACAACAATTTAAACTAGGAAGAAAAATCAAAAAGAAGCAAGAAACATGTTTTTGGATTTTCTCAAAGTGTTTCAAACACACAAGAAGAAGGCAAGAAAAATAATTTAAGTATGGATGATACAATGAAAAAGTATGGACACCGACAAATGGAATGAAATGTGTGAACATGAATGTAATGTCGGTGGGAATAGATACTCCCCCAAGCTTAGGCTTTTGGCCTATCTTGGTAATCAGTCAGTAGCCTGGATGGTAGTCGACGTGGTAGCTCACGGAGGCTCTCGGTGCTGATGCCTCAGCCCACCGTGTTGCCTCCACTACCGTGTTGTGAGCTCAAGCCTCGCTCTCAAGAACAAAATATCTTCCTCTGCTGTGATAATCAAAAAGAGCAGGCGCACGCAAATATGTGTGCACAACAGAAGTTTGGTTAAACAACAGATTGCAAGTGAAGTCATGAATTTTTCCTTTGAGGATCTTATGGCTTTTTAAAGCATCAAAGTCTAAATACTGCGTGGGTAGGATAGGGTCAAAGGGCAAAGGTGAAACACCCAGCTCTCATGCTAAACGCGTGGCATAAATTCCGCCATAGAAATAGCCACTGTTAGCATTATGTTGCAGTCCGCGTGCAACAATCGCTCCAAGGCTATAACTCCTTTGGTGAGAGCGGCGCGTATGAGGCTCAAGTCTGGAGCACAAAGCATATTGCAGTCTTGCTTGCCTACTATGCATTTTCCATTAAATAATGTGAAATACTAAATTACAGGAAAATGCATGCTCTTTATTCTACCTTGCTTAACTCCCCTAGTTTGACCAAAGCAAAGACTAGTTAAGAATGCTTCAAACTCAGACCTAGGTGGCTCATCGAGTGAACCCTAGAATGGGATTTTGCAGAGGTGAGCAAACCTTTCTAGAGAAATGGTAAATGGATTATCATAAAGTTTAAAAGACACCCTAGACTCACGGGGAAAGAATTTAAATCCTTTGACAAATGATTCAGTGAGGATGAGGCATTGGTCGCACTTATCTGAAATGTAGGGACCAACCTCGGCATTGTGAACTAATTGCTCAAAGTCCTCCTTAATACCAACTCTCACCATGTAGTCATTGCATGGTCATAAGCATGTTTTGGTGGTGGCACTTCGAATGGAACTTTTGCTTGGTTCAGCATAGGACCGACGAATGGAGCTGCTGCTAGAGGATGCCTCCGAGGATCTCCTCCTCGAAGAACTCCTTCCAAAGAAGCTCATAATGTCCGTGTACAATTTTCTGAAATTTTTTGGTCACGAAAAATTTATTAACAAAACTTCACAAAATTGATAGCAACTACTCATAGGGATGTATAGAGGCCATAGCAAGCATTCAAACTACTTAGAACTCTAAGAATTCAACATGCAAGCTCATCTATAGCAACACCAAGAATAGCTAATTATTCTAAATATAAACCACTAAAACAAAAACTAATTGGACGCATGGAGGAGTCACATACCAAGCAACAAATCCCCGAAATAGTTTCGGAAATGGACCTTCGAGCAAAGAGATCAAAATCCGCGGTTTCGAAGGCAAGAACAAGAGAGAGAGTGTGTAGTGATTTTTTTCTGGGTGAATGGATAGGTGTGGGAAGAATAAGTAAGTGAGGGGGCCCACCAGGTGGGCATCACCCACGAGGGCGCGCCTGGGGATCCTGGCGCGCCCAGGTGGGTTTTGCCCACCTGGTGCACCTCCCTCTGATATTATTTGCACCAAAAATTCAGAAATATTCAGAAAAATTGTATCAGAATTTCAGAGCATTCTGAGAACTTTTATTTTTGGGTCATTTTTTTATTGCACGGGAAAAGCAGAAAACAGACAAAGCATGGCATTTTATTTTATTTAACTAATAAAAACAGAAAACAAAAGGTAGGGACAAAAGGTAGTGCTTACTAAATTCATCATCTTCATACCTTTCAAAAATGATGCATTAATAAGGTTGATCAAGTCTTATTAACAACCACTTTCGATTGTTATGAAACCGAAGAACTTTCGTAAATCACTAAGTTACCTCAATGGGATATGAATGTCCCCAACAATAAGCATTTTATATTTCTTTTTAACAGTAGGTAGAGGTAGTTGAAAACTTCCAATAGTGATTGTCAGAGATCTTTCAATAACATTAATACTATTCACTAGGAATTGTTTCTTCGGAAAGTGCACCATATGCTCATTACCATTAATATGAAAAGTGACCTTGCTTTTATTGCAATCAATAACAACCCCTGTAGTATTCAAGAAGGGTCTACTAAGGATAATCGACATGTTTTCATCCTCGGGCATCTCTAGTATAACAAAGTCAATCAGAATAGTAACATTAGCAACAACAACGAGCACATCCTCACAAATACTGATAGGTATGGCAGTTAATTTATCAGCCATTTACAAAGATATTTCAGTAGGTGTGAGTTTATTCAAATCAAGTCTTTTATATAGCAAGAAAGGCATAACACTAACACCGGCTCCCAAATCACACAAAGCAGTTTTCACATAATTCCTTTTAATGGAGCAAGGTATAGTTGGTATTCCTGGATCTCCAAGTTTTTTAGGTACTGCATCTTTAAAAGTGTAATTAGCAAGCATAGTGGAGATTTCAGATTTAGGTATTTTTCTCTTATTAGTGATGATGTATTTCATAAACTTTGCATAAGGAGGCATTTTCAAGATATCAGTCAAGCGAGTTCGCAAAAAGACCGTCCTAATCATTTCAGCAAAGCGTTCAAATTCTTCATCATCTTTCTTTTTAGTTGACTTAGGTGGAAAGGGCATAGGATTTTAAACCCATGTTCTCTTTCCTTCCCATGTTTTCTAGCAACAAAGTCTCTTTTATCATATCTTTTATTCTTAGGTTGTGGGTTATCAAGATCAACAGCTGGTTCTATCTCAACATCATTATCTGGTTCTTTATCATTTGGTTGAGTATCTTTATGAACCTCATCATTATCTTTTTCATTATCAGAAGGTGAGTGTTCATTACCAGATTGAGTTTCAGCATCAGAGATAGAAACTTCATTATCATTATCAGAAGGTTTTTCTATTTCAGGTTCACTAGAGGTAGGCAGAGTCTTATCATTTTTCTTCTTCTTTTTCTTTTTAGAAGAACTAGGTATAGCAGTGTTGTTCCTTTGAGAATCTTGTTTAATTCTCTTTGGATGTCCCTCAGGATAAAGTGGTTCCTGAGTCATTTTACCTCCTCTAGTTGCTACTCTAACAACAAAGTCACTTATATTATTGTTCATTTCATCAAGCAACTCTCTTTGAGATTTAGCAACTTGTTCTAGTTGAGTTTGAACCATAGAGGTATGTTTTCCTACACCTCTAACATCATTTGAGATTCTAAATAACAAGTCACTTAAGCGAGCAATCATATCAGAGTTGTATTTCAATTGTTTCATAACATTTGCATTGAAGTGATCTTGCTTTCTAATGTAATTATCAAACTCATAAAGGCATTCGCTAGGATGTTTGTTACGAGGATAATCACTATCATTGAATTTCATTAAAGATTTTACCTCTACCACCTTAGGTGGTGGTGGTGCTTCAAGCCCATGTATTTCTTCGATAGGTGGTAAATTTTTAACATCCTCGGCTTTAATACTTTTTTCCTTCATAGATTTCTTTGCCTCTTGCATATCGTCGGGACTGAGATGTAAGATACCCCTCTTCTTCGGAGTGGGTTTAGTAGGTGTTTCAAGAGGAGTCCAATCATCATGGTTTTTCAATATGTTATTCAATAATTCTCCAGCTTGCCCAATAGTTCGTTCCTTGAAAACACAACCAACACAACTATCTAGGAAGTCCCTAGAAGCATTGGTTAGTCCATTATAGAAGATATCAAGTATTTCATTTTTCTTAAGAGGATGGTCAGGAAAAGCATTGAGCAATTGGATAAGCCTCCCCCAAGCTTATGGGAGACTCTCTTCTTCAATTTGCACAAAGTTAAATACTTCCTGCAAGGCAGCTTGTTTCTTATGAGTAGGGAAATATTTTTCAGAGAAGTAATATATCATATCCTGGGGACTACGCACACAACCAGGAGCAAGAGTATTGTACCAAGCTTTAGCATCACCCTTTAATGAGAAAGGAAATAACTTGAGAATATAGTAATAGTGAATCTTCTCATCATGAGCAAAGAGGGTGCTATGTCATTCAACTTAGTAAGATGTGCCACAACAGTTTCAGTTTCATAACCATGGAAAGGATCAGATTCAACCAAAGTGATTAACTCTAGGTCGACAGAGAATTCATAATCCTTATCATCAATCACACTAGGTGAAGTAGCAAACTCAGGATCACATTTCATTTTAGCATTTATAGATCTTTCCTTATACTTGCATAATAATTTCTCTAGATCATCTATATCCTTACAAGCAAGAATCTCTCTAGTTGCCTCCTCACTCATAGTATAACCTTCTGGTACCTTTGGCAATTCATATCTAGGAGGACTAGTTCTAGTAGGTGTTTCAAGATTTTCAGTTTCAAGTTCATCATCAGATTCAACAATATTATGTTGTCTTACTCTAGCAATTTGTTCATCAAGAAATTCACCTAGTGGCACATCATCATCAAGTAATGTACTAGCATCATCATGAGTGGCATTCATAGCAGAAGTAGCATCATCAATAACTTGCGACATATCGGAATTAATAGCATGCTGTGGTGTTGCAATTTTACTTATAACAGAAGGTGAATCTAAAGCAGAACTGGATGGCAGTTCCTTACCTCCCCTCGCCTTTGAGGGGAAAATCTTAGTATTAGCATCCTTTAGATTATTCATAGTGATAATATGATAATAATCCCAAGTGGCTGAACAAATATATCTATGCTCTCCGGCAACGGTGCCAAGAAAAAGGTCTTGATAACCCACGAGTACAAGGGATCACAATAGTTTTCGAGGGTAGAGTATTCAACCAAAATTTATAGATTTGACACAAGGGGAGACAAAGAATATTTTAAGGTATTAGCAGCTGAGTTGTCAATTCAACCACACCTAGGTGCAGCAAAGTGATTAGTAGCATAGTAATATGATAGTTTCAATGATAACAACAGTAGTAACGGTAACAGTAACAGTGATAGCAGTGATATTGTAGCAGTAAAGATAGCAGTAGCAACAATAGTAACTTAGCAAGAATAATATAAGATAAATTCGTAGGCATTGGATTAGTGACTCGTTGGATGATATTCATCATGAGATATTTATAACCTAGGGCGATGCGGCACTAGCTCCAGTTCATATATAATGTAGGCATGTATTCCGTAAATAGTCATATGTGCTTATGGAAAGAACTTGCATGACATCTTTTCTCCTACCCTCCCGTGGCAGCGGGGTCCTATTGGAAACTAAGGGATATTAAGGCCTCCTTTTAATAGAGAACCAGAACAAAGCATTAGCACACGGTGAATACATGAACTCCTCAAACTACGATCATCACTGGGAGTGGTCCCGACTATTGTCACTCCGGGGTTGCCGGATCGTAACACGTAGTAGGTGACTATAACTTGCAAGATCATATCTATAACATGGATACAATGGTGATAACATAAACGGTTCAGATCTGAAATCATGACACCCGGGCCCAAAGTGACAAGCATTAAGCATGCAAAGTCATAGCAACATCAATCTCAGAACATAGTGGATACTAGGGATCAAGCCCTAACAAAACCAACTCAATTACATGATGAATCTCATCCAACTCCTCATCGACCAGCGAGCCTATGAAGGAATTACTCACTCCTGGTGGGGAGCATCATGGAATTGGTGATGGAGATGTGTTGGTGATGACGGAGATCGAAGATCACCCTCTCTGGAGCCCCAAACGGACTCCAGCTCTAGCCTACCGATGAAGAATAGGAAATGGCGGCGGCTCCGTCTCGTGAGATAATTCTTTCTTCGTGATTTTTTTATGGAAATATGGGATTTTATAGCATCAGTTTGAGGGCCAGCGGGGCCACCAGCGGGGCCACCAGGTGGGCACCACCCACTAGGGCATGCCTGGGGGGGCTGGTGCACCCTGGTGGGCTGTGCCCACCCAGGTGCCCCCCTCAGGTACCTCCTGGCTCCAAAAATTCTCTTATTTGATATAAAAAATTCCCGTGAAGTTTCGTTCCATTCCGAGAACTTTTATTTCCGCACAAAAACAACACCATGGTAGTTCTGCTGAAAACAACGTCAGTCCGGGGTTAGTTTCATTCAAATCATGCAAATTAGAGTCCAAAACAAGAGGAAAAGCATTAGGAAAAGTAGATGCGTTGGATACGTATCAATATGCCGTGCCATATACTCCCCAACAAAATGGTGTTGTAGAGAGGAAGAATCATACTCTCATTGAGATGGCTAGGACCATGCTCAACGAGTACAAGTCTCCATACAAGCTTTGGGCTGAACCCATCAACACCGCGTGTTCAAACCGGCTTTATACTCGTAAGCTCAAGAACAATACCCCATATGAACTCCTAATCGGAGAAATCCTAACGTCAAATAATTTTTAGTATTCGGTTGTAAGTGTTTTGTTCTAAACAAAAAAGTCCCGTTTAGCTAAGTTTGAGCCTAAAACTTATGAGGGCATATTTATTGGATATGCATCAAACTCTCATGCTTACCGAGTTCTCAATAAATCCACCGGATGCATTGAGGAAATGGTAACTGTGGAGTTTGATGAAGATAATGGCTCCAATGTAGAGCAAATTGTTCCTAGTGTTGTAGGTGATGAGGCTCCCTCACAAGTTATAAGAACTATGGGGGATAGGTCACATTCGTCCACAAGAAACACCCCAAGTCCAAGTAGTAGAAGAAGGAGTGATAACCCCTCTTATGGAGTCTCCACAAGGGAAGTCATCACCACCACCACTTGTACAAGATGCTACGGGAGATCATGAACCTATCTAGGAACAAGATCAAAAGTCCCTCATGTTCCTGAGCAAGATCAACCAAATGGTGAAGAACCAATTATTGAGCCTCAAGGTCAATCTCAAGTTCTAGATCAAGATCAAGATCAAGATCAATCCCAACCACAAGTGTCTTCATCATCGTCACTTCCTAATGAACAAGAACTTGTGGCTGTGAAGCGATGGGTGTCTCCAAGGCTAAAACAATCTCAAGGGAAAGATTCTTCATCAAGTTCTAAACCAAGTGAAGAAGAGCTTGCACTCAAAGAGCAAAAAGTGGCCGCCAAGTTAAAGCGTCTCCAATATCTCACCAAGAACATCTACGGAAGCATGAAAAAGGGGGTAACTACTCATAGAAGTTTGGCAAACTTTTGTGAACATCACTCATTTGTCTCTTGTGTTGATCCCCTTAAGGTTAAAGATGCACTTGACGACCCAGATTGAGTAGATGCCATGAATGAAGAACTCAACAACTTTACCTGCAACAAAGTATGGACACTTGTGGAGAGACCCAAGGAGCACCATAATGTCATTGGAACAAAGTGGATCTTCAAGAACAAACAAGATGAACATGTACAAGTAACTAGAAACAAGGCAAGGTTAGTGGCACAAGGATTCACCCAAGTTGAAGGTTTGGACTTTGGTGAAACCTTTGCCCCAGTTGCCCGTCTTGAGTCTATTCGCATTTTGCTTGCATATGCCTCTCACCATGATTTTAAATTGTATCAAATGAATGTAAAGAGTGCATTTCTTAATGGTCCTCTTAAGTAGTTGGTGTATGTCAAGCAACCTCCCGGTTTCGAAGACCCTGATCATCCGTCTCATGTTTATGAACTCCATAAGGCGCTCTATGGACTTAAACAAGCACCTCATGCTTGGTATGATCACCTTAGATCGTTCCTAAGTGAGAAGGGGTTCCATATTGGGGTAATAGATTCCACTCTCTTCACAAAGAGTGTAAAAAGAGAATTGTTTGTGTGCCAAATATGTGTTGATGATATTATCTTTGGTTCCACTAACCATGCTATTAGCGTTGAGTTTGAGAATCTTATGATCACTAAAGAATTTGCGATGAGCATGATGGGAGAGTTGAAGTTCTTCCTCGGTTTTCAAGTGAAGCAATTGAGAGAAGGAACCTTCATCAACCAATCTCTTTATATTCAAGACATACTCAAGAGGTTCAAAATGCAAGATGTCAAGCCCATGAAGACACCCATGCCCCCAAATGGCCAACTTAATCTTGATCCCAATGGTAAAGAAGTGGATCAAAAGGTATATCGCTCCATGATCGGTTCCTTGCTTTACCTTTGTGCATCTAGACCGGATATTATGTTGAGTGTGTGTATGTGTGTAAGATTTCAATCCACTCCTAAGGAGAGCCACTTCTCGTTGGTGAAAATAATCCTTCTATATTTGGTTCATACCCCAAACTTGGGCCTTTGGTCTCCCAAAGGATCAATTTTCAAGTTAGTGGGATACTCGGATTTGGATTGGGCCGGAGACAAGGTTGACCTAAGTCCACTTCCGGTTCATGTCAATTTCTAGGGAGATCTCTGGTAAGTTGGTCTTCGAAGAAGCAAAATTTTATATCTCTCTCGACTGCCGAAGCCGAGTACATTGCCGCTAGAAGTTGTTGTGCACAATTATTATGGATGAGGTAAACTTTGATGGAATACGGTGTCAAATGTGGCAAAGCGCCTATTTTGTGCGACAATGAAAGTGCAATCAAGATCGCCAAAAATCCAATGCAACATAGCAGGACCAAGCATATTGAGATCCATCATCATTTTATTCGGGATCATGTGGCCAAGGGGGCGTTGATTTATTCCATGTCAACACAGAAAAGCAACTTGCTGATATTTTCACCAAGCCACCTAATGAAGCAAGATTCCGCGAGTTAACGCATGAGCTAAATATCGTGGATATAAGTAACTTGGGTTGAGGTTCTTGCCCATGCACACATAGTCATATAATATCTTGTTTCGATGTAGGCACATATCTAGGAGGAGCTAGCTCAACTCATGAGCTACCTCATCCTAGTAGTGCATAAATTGAACAAAATCTTTCACATTAGTCACTTTAAGGTGGCACTTGTGCTTCAAAGATGAGTTTTGGTCTTGGGTCCAGGGTTCATATCTTCGCAGTGCTATACCAAAAGCACTCAAACATGGTGGCCTCATCCACCGCCCTCCTTTGGAGGTCGAGTATTTTCTCTTGTGCTTTGTTTGTTTTGCTTTTGTGTCTTTAGTTCTCTTGTGCTTTGTATTTAGGTTTTTTGGTCTTTTCCATCTTGTACAAGTGCTCCACATATACCTTTCTAGTAGTGTTGGACTTCTTGTGCGACGAATTCGGAAATTAGACTTAAATGCACCCTCAAGTCTTGGTAAGAATTCACATTCAGCCATAACTTCAAGGAATATTTCTGGTCAAAACTTCTTGAATACCTCGTGCCCATAGGCTGTGTACCATGCGCACGGGACCCCCATGCCCACGGGGCACTTTAGTCCGTGCACACGGGGTATGCGGTTTCTGGCCATGAAGAGGTGGGGGGTGTGTGTGTGTGGAGGGGGGGGGGGTAGGGATCATTCCCACCCAATCGCCCCCTCCATGCCCTTGAACGCCTCCTAGGCCGCCGCCGTCGCCTCGTCATCCTCTAGTGCCCCTTCTTGCATCGTGGGACTCCTCCGCTCCATGGAGATCACCCAGGATGGGGTCCTTCTTCGGTATGACCCTTCCTCCATTCATATTTCATTCCCATCTCCATGGATCCACTTATTAGTCTTAGGGAATTCTTTTCCACTAGATTAGGTCATCTATTTACCATGGGGTAGTTTATACGTCTCCAATGTATCTATAATTTTTGATTATTCCATGCTATTATATTATCCATCTTGGATGTTTTATATGCATTATTATGCTATTTAATATCATTTTTTGGGACTAACCTATTAACCTAGTGCCAAGTGCCAGCTGCTGTTTTTCCTTGTTTTTGTCTTTTACAGAAAATTAATACCAAACGGAGTCAATGGAACGAAACTTTTTGACGATTTTTCTTGGACAAGAAGACACCTAGGAAGCTTCGGGAGGAGGCCACAAAGGCCACAGGTGAGCCACAAGCTCACCAGGTGCGCCTTGGGGGGGGGGGCGTATGAGCTTGTGGGCCCCTTGAGGCACCTCCAACCCTAATCTCAGCTCCATAAATACCCAAATATTCCCCATATACAAGAGGGCACAACAAAAATACTTTTCCGCCGCCGCAAGTTTCTGTCCTCGTGAGATCCCATCTGGGGACCTATTCCGGTACTCTGCCGGAGGGGGATTCGATCATGGAGGGCCTCTACATTAACCTTGCCGCCCTTCCGATGATGTGTGAGTAGTTTACCATAGACCTACGGGTCCATAGCTAGTAGCTAGATGGCTTCTTCCACTCTTTGATCTTCAATACAATGTTCTCATTGATGCTCTTGGAGATCTATTCAATGCAATCTTCTTTTGCACTGCGTTTATTGAGACTCGATGAATTGTGACTTTATGGTAAAATTATCTATGTTTATTATTTGAGTCTTCTCTGAACTCTTTTATGCATGATTAGGATAAATTTGTATTTCTCTCTGATCTATTGATTTGGTTTAGCCAACTAGATTGATTTTTCTTGCAATGGGAGAGGTGCTTTGCAATGGGTTCAATGTTGTGATGCTCAATGCCAGTGATAGAAGAGGACATGACACGTATTTGTATTGTTGCCATTAAGGATAAAAAGGTGGGGTTTATTCATATTGATTGGATCTATCCCTCTACATAATGTCATCTTGCTTAAGGCATTACTTCGTTCTTGTTAACTTAATACACTAGATGCATGCTGGATATAAGTCGATGTGTGGAGTAATAGTAGTAGATGCATGCATGGTTCGGTCTACTTGTCACGGACGTGATGCCTATATTCATGATCATTGCCTTGGATATCATCATAATTATTCACTATTATATCAATTTCTCAACAATAATTTGTTCACCCATGTCGGGGGAATGGCACCTATGGGATCACGAGGATCCCTTCTACGGTTGGCAGGGAGAGAAATGCGCAAAGAGCAGGTCTGGTGATCAGCACGAGGTTTTTTTTACCCAGGTTCGGGCCGCTTAGGAGCGTAAAACCCTAGTCATGCTATTGGGTGTATATTTAGTGTTCTTGAGTTCTTAGACTAGCTGCTATGCATGCCCAGTCCAAAAAGTGAATCCTTCTCTAGTACGCCTCGGGCCTCCGTTTATATGTCAAAGGGGTCGCCACAGTGGCACACAGGAGGTGTAAAGTAACTACAGTGCACAAGTGATACGTCTCCAATGTATCTATAATTTTTGATTGTTCCATGCTATTATATTACCCCTTTTGGATGTTTATGGGCTTTATTTTACACATTTATATCATTTTTTGGGACTAACCTAATAACCGGAGGCCCAGCCCGTATTGCTGTTTTTTTTGCCTATTTCAGTATTTCGAAGAAAAGGAATATCAAACGGAGTCCAAACGGAATGAAACCTTCGGGAGCGTGATTTTTGGAACGAACGTGATCCAGAGGACTTGGAGTGCAAGTCAAGAAGCAGCCGAAGCTTCCACGAGATAGGAGGGCGCCCCCCCCTATAGGGCGCGCCCCCTGTCTCGTGGGCCCCTCGGGCGTCCACCGACGTACTTCTTCCTCCTATATAAGCCTACGTACCCCGAAAACATCCAGGGAGCCAATGAAACACAATTTCCACCGCCGTAACCTTGTGTATCCGCGAGATCTCATCTTGGAGCCTTCGCCGACACTCTACCAGAGGGGGAATCGACCATGGAGGGCTTCTACATCAACACCATAGCCCCTCCAATGAGTTGTGAGTAGTTTACCACAGACCTACGGGTCCATAGTTATTAGCTAGATGGCTTCTTCTCTCTTTTTGGATCTCAATACAATGTTCTCCCCCTCTCTTGTGGAGATCTATTCGATGTAAACTCTTTTTGCGGTGTATTTGTCGAGATCCAATGAATTGTGGGTTTATTATCAAGTTTATCTATGAATAATATTTGAATCTTCTTTGAATTCTTTTATGTATGATTGAGTTATCTTTGCAAGTATCTTTGAATTATCAGTTTTGTTTGGCCTACTAGATTGATCTTTCTTGCCATGGGAGAAGTGCTTAGCTTTGGGTTCAATCTTGCAGTGTCCTTACCCAGTGACAGAAAGGGTTGCAAGGCACATATTGTATTGTTGCCATCGAGGATAACAAGATGGGGTTTATATCATATTCCTTGAGTTTATCCCTCTACATCATGTCATCTTGCTTAAAGCGTTACTCTGTTCTTATGAACTTAATACTCTAGATGCAGGCAGGAGTCGGTCGATGTGTGGAGTAATAGTAGTAGATGCAGGCATGAGTCGGTCTACTTGTCACGGACGTGATGCCTATATACATGATCATGCCTAGATAATCTCATAATTATTCGCTTTTCTATCAATTGCTCGACAGTAATTTGTTCACCCACCGTAATACTTGTGCTATCTTGAGAGAAGCCACTAGTGAAACCTATGGCCCCCAGGTCTATCTCTTATCATATTTGCTCCCAATCTACTTTTATTTGCATCTTTACTTTTTGCATCTATATTATAAAATACCAAAAATATATTTATCTTATCATACTATCTCTATTAGATCTCACTTTTGCAAGTGGCCGTGAAGGGATTGACAACCCCTTTATTGCGTTGGTTGCGAGTTCTTTGTTTGTTTGTGTAGGTGCGTGGGACTTTTGAGGAGCCTCCTACTGGATTGATACCTTGGTTCTCAAAAACTGAGGGAAATACTTACGCTACTATTGCTGCATCACCCTTTCCTCTTCAAGGAAAACGAACGCAAGCTCAAGACGAAGCAAGAAGGATTTCTGGCGCCGTTGTCGGGGAGGTCTTCGCTCAAGTCAAGACATACCAAGTACCCATCACAAACCCATCTCCCTCGCATTTACATAATTGCCATTTGCCTCTCGTTTTCCTCTCCCCCACTTCACGTTTGCCGTTTTATTCGCCCTCTCTTTCCCAATCCCCTCCTCTCTCTTTCGCTTGCCTTTTTCTGCTTGCTTGTGTGCCTTGTTTGTCCTTATGGCTTTGCCTAAGGGTTCTGACCACCTTCTTAGAAGGTTGGAAGAGATTGAATCAAATATTAGAAGCTTTATGAATTTGCAATTTGAGCATAATAATTTCTTCAGAAAAGAGCTTAAGGAACAAAAAGGTTTTTTGGGGTTTATGAACAAAGAGCTTGATGATATGAATAAAGAATTTTATGGTGTGAATGCTCAAATTACCCGGCTTGAAAATGCTATAGCCAAAATTTCTGATAAGCAAGCCACTTTAGTCAATAAGATGGCCGCCAAAACAGAAAAGTTATATGAAAATAATGATGAGGATCTTAAAGTTCTTGATGCGTCTCCTATTAGATCTATGTTTTGCAATATGAATCTTGATAATTATGGGACTGATGATGAGTCAACTTTACCTAGAAGGCGTCCCAAGAATTCGGAGTTTTTAGATCTTGATGCTAAATTTGGTAAATGTGGGATTGGAGAGGTCACAACTTTAAATAGTATTGAACCCACTATCTAGGATTTCAAGGAATTTGATTATGATAATTGTTCTTTAGAAGGTTGTATTTACTTGTTGCAATTCGTTGTTAATTCTCCTCATGCTTATAGTCAAAATAAAGCTTTTACCAAACACATTGTTGATGCCTTGATGCAATCTTATGATGAAAAACTTAATTTGGAAGTTTCTATACCTAGAAAACTTAATGATGAGTGGGAAGCTACTATAAAAATTAGAATTAAAGATCATGAGTGTTTTGCTTTGTGTGATTTGGGTGCTAGTGTTTCCACGATTCCGAAAACTTTATGTGATATTCTAGGTTTCCATGATCTTGATGATTGCTCTTTAAATTTGCACCTTGCGGATTCCACCATTAAAAAGCCAATGGGAACAATCAATGATGTTCTAATTGTTGCAAATAGAAATTTGGTGCCCGTAGATTTTATCGTTCTTGATATAGATTGCAATCTTTCTTGCCCTATTATTCTTGGTAGACCTTTCCTTAGAACGATTGGCGTGATTATTGATATGAAGGAAGGGAATATTAGATTCCAGTTTCCATTAAAGAAAGGCATGGAGCACTTTCCAAGAAAGAAATTCAAATTACCTTATGAATCTATCATGCGGGCTACTTATGAATTTAGTGCCAAAGATGGCACTCGTTAGATCTATCTTCGCTTTTATGCCTAGGTAGGGGCGTTAAACGATAGCGCTAGTTGGGAGGCAACCCAATTTTTCTTTGTGTTTTTTGTTTTTGTTCCTGTTTAGTAATAAATCTTGCATCTACCCTCTGTTTAGATGTGTTTTTATCTTTTAATTATTGTTTGTGCCAAGTAGAACCTATAGGATAACCTATGATAATAGTTGATTTGATTCTGCTGAAAAACAGAAACTTTGCGCTCACAATTTAGTTTTGTTAAATCACAGAAATGTTCTTTTGCATTTATTCTTTTTGCTGCTGATCAATAAACAAATTTTCAAGGACTTCCTATTTTGGTAGGATTTCTAGAGTTCCATAAGTTTGCGTTAGTTACAGATTGCTACAGACTGTTCTGCTTTTGACAGATTCTGTTTTTCGTGTGTTGTTTGCTTATTTCAATGCATCTATGGCTAGTAAAATAGTTTATAAACCATAGAGAAGTTGGATTACAGTAGGTTTAACACAAAAATAAATAAAGAATGAGTTCATTACAGTACCTTATGTGGTGGTTTTGTTTTCTTTCACTAACGGAGCTTATAAGATTTCCTGTTCAGTTTTGTGTTGTGAAGTTTTCAAGTTTTGGGTAAAGCTTTTATGGACCATGTAATAAGGAGTGGCAAGAGCCTAAACTTGGGGATGCCCAAGGCACCCCAAGATATTCAAGAATAGCCAAAAGCCTAAGCTTGGGGATGCCCCGGGAAGGCATCCCCTCTTTCGTCTTCGTTCATTGGTAACTTTACTTGGAGCTATATTTTTATTCGCCACATGATATGTGTTTTGCTTGGAGCGTCGTGTATTATATTAGTCTTTGCATTTTAGTTTACCACAATCATCCTTGCTGTACACACCTTTTGGGATAAGCCTATTTGATTAGAATTTGCTAGAATACTCTATGTGCTTCACTTATATCTTTTGAGCTTGATAGTTTTTGCTCTAGTGCTTCACTTATATCTTTTAGAGCACGGTGGTGACTTATTTTGTAGAAATTGCTAGTCTCTCATGCTTCACTTATATCTTTTTGAGAGTCTTTTAGAACAGCATGGTATTTTCTATGGTTATAAAATTGGTCCTAGAATGGTAGGCATCCAAGTTGGGTATAATAAAAACTATCATAGGAAGTGAATTGGATGCTATGATCAATTTGATACTTGATAACTGTTTTGAGATATGGAGGTAGTGATATTAAAGTCATGCTAGTTGGGTGATTATGAATTTAAAGAATGCTTGTGTTGAAGTTAGCAAGTCCCGTAGCATGCACGTATGGTTAAAGTTGTGTAACAAATTTGAAACATGAAGTGTACTTGGCTTGTGCATCCTTATGAGTGGCGGTCAGGGACGAGCGATGGTCTTTTCCTACCAATCTATCCCCCTAGGAGCATGCGTGTAGTACTTGATTTTTGATGACTTCTAAATTTTTTCAATAAGTATATGAGTTCTTTTGACTAATGTTGAGTCCATGGATTATACGCACTTTTACCTTTCCGCCATTGCTAGCCTCTTCGGTACCGTGCATTGCCCTTTCTCACCTTGAGAGTTGGTGCAAACTTCGCCGGTGCATCCAAACCCCGTGATACGATGCGCTCTATCACACATAAAACTCCTTGTATATTCCTCAAAACAGCCACCATACCTACCTATTATGGCATTTCCATAGCCATTCCGAGATATATTGCCATGCAACTTTCCACCATTCCGTTTATCATCATCATGACATACTTTGCTTTTGTCATATTGCCATTGCATGATCATGTAGTTGACATCGTATTTGTGGCAAAGCCACCATGCATAATTTTTCATACATGTCACTCTTGATTCATTACACCAGCCCGGTACACCACCGGAGGCATTCATATAGAGTCATATCTTGTTCTAGTTTCGAGTTGTAATTCATGTGTTGTAATCAATAGAAGTGTGATGATCATCATTATTAGAGCATTGCCCAAAGAAAAAAAAGGAAAAAGAAGAAGAAAGGCCAAAAAAAAGAAAGGCCCAAAAGAAAAAAAAGAAAAAGAAAAAAGAAGAGAAAAAAAAGAAATAAATAAAAAGGGCAATGTTACTATCTCTGTTTCCACACTTGTGCTTTAAAGTAGCACCTTGTTCTTCATGTAGTGAGTCTCATATATTGTGCTTCAAAGTAGCACCATGTTTTTCATATAGTGAGTCTCATAAGTTGTCTTTTTCATACTAGCGGGAATTTTTCATTATAGAACTTGGCTTGTATATTCCTACGATGGGCTTCCTTAAATGCCCTAGGTCTTCGTGAGCAAGCAAGTTGGATGCACACCCACTAGTTTTCTTTTGTTCAGCATTCATTCATAGCTCTAGTGCATCCGTCGCATGGCAATCCCTACTCCTCATGTTGACATCAATTGATGGGCATCTCCATAGCCCGTTGATTATCCTCGTCAATGTGATACTTTCTCCTTTTTTGTCTTCTCCACACAATTCCCATCATCATATTCTATTCCACCCATAGTGCTATATCCATGGCTCACGCTCATGTATTGCGTGAAGGTTGAAAAAGTTTGAGATTATTTAAGTATGAAACAATTGCTTGGCTTGTCATCGGGGGTATAGAAGTTGGGAACATCTTTGTGTAACGAAAATGAAGCATAGCCTAACTATATGATTTTGTAGGGATGAACTTTATTTTGCCATGTTATTTTGAGAAGACATGATTACTTTGATAGTATGCTTGAAGTGTTAGTATTTCTTTTATCAATATGAACTTTTATTTTGAATCATTTGGATCTGAACATTCATGCCACAATAAAGAAAATTACATTGAGAATTATGCTAGGTAGCATTGCACATCAAAAATTCTTTTTTTATCATTTACCTACTCGAGGACGAGCAAGAATTAAGCTTGGGGATGCTTGATACGTCTCCAACGTATCTATATTTTTTTATTGTTCCATGCTATTATATTACCCCTTTTGGATGTTTATGGGCTTTATTTTACACATTTATATCATTTTTTGGGACTAACCTACTAACCGGAGGCCCAGCCCGTATTGCTGTTTTTTTGCCTATTTTAGTATTTCGAAGAAAAGGAATATCAAACGGAGTCCAAACGGAATGAAACCTTTGGGAGCGTGATTTTTGGAACGAACGTGATCCAAAGGACTTGGAGTGCAAGTCAAGAAGCAGCCGAAGCTTCCACGAGATAGGAGGGTGCGCCCCCCCATAGGGTGCGCCCCCCTGTCTTGTGGGCCCCCCTCGGGCGTCCTACGACGTACTTCTTCCTCCTATATAAGCCTACGTACCCCAAAAACATCCAGGGAGCCAACGAAACACAATTCCCACCGCCGTAACCTTCTGTATCCGCGAGATCTCATCTTGGAGCCTTCGCCGGCACTCTGCCGGAGGGGGAATCGACCACAGAGGGCTTCTACATCAACACCATAGCCCCTCCGATGAGTTGTGAGTAGTTTACCACAGACCTACGGGTCCATAGTTATTAGCTAGATGGCTTCTTCTCTCTTTTTGGATCTCAATACAATGTTCTCCCCCTCTCTTGTGGAGATCTATTCGATGTAAACTCTTTTTGCGGTGTGTTTGTCGAGATCCAATGAATTGTGGGTTTATGATCAAGTTTATCTATGAATAATATTTGAATCTTCTCTGAATTCTTTTATGTATGATTGAGTTATCTTTGCAAGTATCTTCGAATTATCAGTTTGGTTTGGTCTACTAGATTGATCTTTCTTGCCATGGGAGAAGTGCTTAGCTTTGGGTTCAATCTTGCGGTGTCCTTACCCAGTGACAGAAAGGGTTGCAAGGCACGTATTGTATTGTTGCCATCGAGGATAACAAGATGGGGTTTATATCATATTCCTTGAGTTTATCCCTCTACATCATGTCATCTTGCTTAAAGCGTTACTCTGTTCTTATGAACTTAATACTCTAGATGCAGGCAGGGTCGGTCGATGTGTGGAGTAATAGTAGTAGATGCAGGCAGGAGTCGGTCTACTTGTCACAGACGTGATGCCTATATACATGATCATGCCTAGATAATCTCATAAGTATTCGCTTTTCTATCAATTGCTCGACAGTAATTTGTTCACCCACCGTAATACTTATGCTATCTTGAGAGAAGCCACTAGTGAATCCTATGGCCCCCGGGTCTATCTCTTATCATATTTGCTCCCAATCTACTTTTATTTGCATCTTTACTTTTTGCATCTATATTATAAAATACCAAAAATATATTTATCTTATCATACTATCTCTATTAGATCTCACTTTCGCAAGTGGCCGTGAAGGGATTGACTACCCCTTTATTGCATTGGTTGCAAGTTCTTTGTTTGTTTGTGTAGGTGCGTGGGACTTTTGAGGAGCCTCCTACTGGATTGATACCTTGGTTCTCAAAAACTGAGGGAAATACTTACGCTACACTTTGCTGCATCACCCTCTCCTCTTCGAGAAAACCAACGCAAGCTCAATACGTAGCAACAAGCTTATCGATGACATTGTAGGACAAACGCATTAAATGCACCGCTTACGCACCCTCCAACTTTATCGGGGATAGCAACAAAACCCATCCCGTCCGTTGCCGCCTCATCCCGCCTTGACACGCGTCCAGGCTGACGAGGCATGCAGTGCCAGGCTGGCTGGCTAGGCGCTGTGTTGGCGCGGTGGTAGGGCCTTCACGAAGATCTGCATGCCACCACACAGGTGCTTGCTTAGTTGGCCTAGAATCTGCATGCCGCCACGCAGGCGTCTGCCTAGTTGGCAAGCTGGTTGTCACACTGGAACGACAGTGAGGTGGTGAAAACTTGTTGGGTGCGGGCCTAGCTGTGGCCCCGCAATTGTCCCAGGCAAGGGTCTTGTTGGGGCCTCACAGTCGTCCCCGGCAAGGGTCTTGCCGGGGGTCTTGTAGTCATCCCCAGCAAGGGTCTTGACGGGGGTCTTTGTCTTCTGGTCTGCATGTAGACCCGCAAGCCACCAGTCTTCACAAGGACCTGCATGCTACTATGCACGCGTCCTCGAGTCTTGGCCTTGACATTGTCAATGGTGTCAGAGCTCTCAACCTCGATGGTGGTGGCCTTGCTGGTGCTTCGCAAGTCGCCCTGGCAAGGCTCTTGCCGGGGCTACACATGCTGCCCCCGGCAAGGGTGTTGCCGAGGGAGGTCTAGCCTGTCTTCTGCTCTTTGTTTACTGGCATGAGCACTTGTCTTGGTAGTCTTGTATGTTTCCTTCCACTGCCTCGTCAAGCCTTGCCACAAGTGTGGCTACGACTGCCCATGCACAAGTAAGGGGTACAGAAAAGCCCATACTTTTGTACACCGACAGGAGCCCCCGGGCCTGGGCCACACATAAGCGCGAAGCGTCATTGGGCCACGCTCAAAACGGTGCGTGGGCACACGTGGCAGAGATTAACTGTTGTAGTCTTCTCGTCAGTTGCGCTTCGCCAATCCGCATTGAGTGCGTGACGTGGAGGTCGTGCGTGAAGCGGTCGCAGCACGCTTGCATCGCCTCATGAAGAACAGTAAAGAGGCGGCCCGCGCCTTCCCATAAAAAGAGGAAGCCGCAGGGGCGCTGCTCATTTACAAAGTGGACTCGGGTCGTGGCTTGCATGGCACCCGCACCCCACGATCACGGGGTGGAAAATGGTTGTCCCACTTGTCTTTATGCTTCTAGCTTGTCCGCCACGTGTCCTCCATGCCTTAAGAAGGGTAGGTTATGGATGCGGAGGGCACGAGTATTAACGCCGAGGCGGGAAACCGGGCGTCCCTGATTGGAGCAGCAGGTCGGTCCTGATTCCCCGCGCCTCTAGAGGCCGTATTGGTCGAGTAGGGTGGCCGCCCTTGGGTTGAGTGGCCAGGCCCCGGCCCTGCCCTTCTATAAAAAGGGGGAGGGACGGTGCCTTTTCGTACTCACCTCCTTCCTCCCTTTTCTGCTCAGTAACCTTCTTCCGCTCGCCATGGTGAGAGGGTGCGCTGGTGCTCCAATGGAGGCGACAAGGGCTTCTGCTCGACAGCGCGTGCCCCCTCTTCCGGAGTTCACGGCGGCAGAGCCTGCTATGAGAGGGAGAGGGAGGGGACGAGGTTGAGGTTGCCACGACTCTCGAGGAAGAGGAGGATGGGGCGGTGCACCGGCTGCGTCTCCGCCAGCGGCCCCTCCTCCCATGGAGGGCCACATCAGAGACCAGCCCCGTGAGTTCTTCATCAGGCTGTACAAGCCCGTGTGCGGTCATCTCCACCTTCCTACCCCGTTTGCTCGGGTAATGGAGCTTGACCCGCCACACGCCTTGACGCTACATATAAGGGGCTGCGGGAACGACAACATGTGGGTCGACATCGACTTTCCCGCTCCTCACGTCATGTACTTCCGCCATGGGTGGAAAACCTTTGCCCGCACCCATAGCCTGTCGGAGGGGCACATTCTCCAGTGCAAAGTAATGGAGAAGGGCCTGCTCTCCGCCAAGGTCTTTGGGCACTCGGGAATCCGCTTAGGGTGCTGCGCGTAGAGCTCCACCGACGATGAAAGCTCCTCCTCGAGCGACAACGACGAGGAGTGGCACGATAGCGATGACGACGACAATGGGCAGGAGGACGATGACTCCGCCGCCGGTTGACCATCAGTGGCAGCACCATCATCTATTGGCTCTTGTGTCAGTGGCCGGTGGGTCGCCTCCGCCATGCTCTCGATCGACGCGTCCCCCCGTGCCTCCTTCTGCCTTCACGTGCCGTACCTGGGAGGAAAGGGGCAAGAACGGGGACTACAGGGCACTTATCCTTTTTTCAACTTGTAGGCACTTGCCAAATCTTAATTTTTAAATAATGTAATCTCTCGAGTCCATGCTTCTGTTCTCTAACGTTTGTACTTGCATCAACATGTTAATGAAAATATGAACCTTGCCCCATGCATGTATATGTCCATGCAGAGGAGAAATGCCTCTTTAATGTAAATAAACGAGTTTTTTCGGCAAGCTACCTTGCTGGCGCCCTCTGTGCCTGCCGGAGAGTCACATCTGCCGGGTTACAGACAAAGGGTCCAGCCCCCTACCAATCCCTTTTTAGCAAAGGCTACTGCGACCATTCTGACTGAAGCAACGTTCAGGTCAGAGATGGGAGCACCTAATTCTAAAAAGAGTGGCGAGGTTTTCCAAAATGCAAGTTATAGGTTACGAACTCGAATGGTCAAGAGAGTAAACTTTATCTGTTTGGTTTGTTGGGGATCGCAACACCGGACAGTCTTCTCAACCTCTTGCCGAAGTGTCTCCACTGTGGCTGGAAGGAGGAGAGTATAGGAGTACGGAACCTTGGTAGTTCATCAGTACCTGCTAGAATCAAGGGTAGTACAATATCCTGGACAAGCATGCATATATGTATATACATAAACATGGAAATCAACAGGAAACTGTACATACTAGAAGTTATTTGACTGCGCACATGGTCTGTGGCTGGCTCTGTACATAGGGTTACATGCCTTGCCGGCAAGGCTAGTACAAAAGGGGGTCACCGGGGCTCCCGACAACTGCGCCTTACGGGTAAAACTTAGGAAGATGTTCGATATTCCAGGAGTTGCTCACTGGAATATCATCTTCGGTCTCCAGGCGGACTGCACCGGGCCTGGTGACTCGTATTACCCAATAAGGGCCTTCCCACTTCGGCGTCAACTTGTTTGAATTCTTGGCGGATTGAATATGCCGAAGAACAAGGCCGCCTTCCCCAAGGCTTCGGGCATGAACCTTGCGGCTATGGTAGTGGCGCAAGGCTTGCTGGTAGTGCGCGGCTCGCATAACAGCCTGAAGACGATCTTCCTTGAGGAGCATAGCATCATCTTGGTGCAACTGCTCTTGCTCAAGCTCATCATAAGCGAGCACTCGAGGTGACCCATATATGAGTTCTGTGGGGAGAACTGCTTCTGCCCCATATACCAGGGAAAAAGGCGTCTGGCCAGTGGCTCGATTTGGTGTCGTTCTGATTGACCAAAGAACCATTGGCAACTCATCAATCCAACATCTTTCGTACCTGTGTAGCTTGTCGAAAGTTCTTTTTTTGAGGCCTCACAACACTTCAGCATTTTCCCTTTCTGCCTGGTTGTTGCTTCTTGGATGAGCAACAGAAGCAAACCAAACTTTGCTGCCAAGGTCTTGGATATACTGCATGAAGGCGCCGCTCGTGAACTGCATGCCGTTGTCGGTGATGACTCTGTTTGGCACACCAAAACGACAGAGTAGTCCCTTGAAGAACTTGACGGCTGATTGTGCTGTCACCATTCTCACTGGTTCCACTTCTAGCCACTTTGTGAACTTGTCAATTGCAATGTACACGTACTCAAAGCCCTCGACAGCACGGGGAAAGGGGCCCAGTATGTCGAGCCCCCAGATCGAAAATGGCCAGGAAAGAGGGATTGTATGAAGAGCTTGAGCTGGTTGATGAAGCTTCTTTGAATGGAACTGGCACGCTTCACACTTGGTTACTAGTGCAGTTGCATCCTGGAGAGCGGTGAAGGAAATATGCCCTAGAGGCAATAATAAAGTTATTATTTATTTCCTCATATCATGATAAATGTTTATTATTCATGCTAGAATTGTATTAACCGGAAACATGATACATGTGTGAATACATAGACAAACATATAGTCACTAGTATGCCTCTACTTGACTAGCTCATTAATCAAAGATGGTTATGTTTCCTAACCATAGACATGTGTTGTCATTTGATTAATGGGATCACATCATTAGGAGAATGATGTGATTGACATGACCCATTCCGTTAGCCTAGCACTTGATCGTTTAGTATATTGCTATTGCTTTCTTCATGACTTATACATGTTCCTGTAACTATGAGAATTATGCAACTCCCGTTTACCGGAGGAACACTTTGGGTACTACCAAACGTCACAACGTAACTGGGTGATTATAAAGGAGTACTACAGGTGTCTCCGAAGGTACATGTTGAGTTGGCGTATTTCGAGATTAGGTTTTGTCACTCCGATTGTCGGAGAGGTATCTCTGGGCCCTCTCGGTAATGCACATCATTATAAGCCTTGCAAGCAATGTGACCAAATGAGTTGGTTACGGGATGATGCATTATGTAACGAGTAAAGAGACTTGCCGGTAACGAGATTGAACTAGGTATTGGATACCGACGATCAAATCTCGGGCAAGTAACATACCGATGACAAAAGGAACAACGTATGTTGTTATGCGGTTTGACCGATAAAGATCTTCGTAGAATATGTAGGAACCAATATGGGCATCCAGGTTCCGCTATTGGTTATTGACCGAGAATAGTTCTAAGTCATGTCTACATAGTTCTCGAACCCGTAGGGTCCGCACGCTTAATGTTACAATGACAGTTTTATTATGAGTTTATAAGTTTTGATGTACCGAAGTTTGTTCGGAGTCCCGGATGTGATCACACACATGACGAGGAGTCTCGAAATGGTCGAGACATAAAGATTGATATATTGGAAGCCTATGTTTGGACATCGGAAAGGTTCCGGGTGAAATCAGGATTTTACCGGAACACCGGGGGGTTACCGGAACCCTCCCGGGGGTTAGTGGGCCTTAGTGGGCCATGAGGGAGAAGAGGAGGGCCGGCCAGGGCAGGCCACGCGCCCCCTCCCCCTAGTCCGAATAGGACAAGGAAGGGGGGGCGGCGCCCCCCTTTCCTCTTTCCCCTCCCCCCTTTCCTTCTCCACCAAGGCAAGAGGGGGGAGTCCTACTCCCGGTGGGAGTAGGACTCCTCCAGGCGCACCCCAAGGGGGCCGGCCGCACCTCCCCCTCCCTCCTTTATATACGGGGGCAGGGGGGCACCCCATGACACACAAGTTGATCTACGGATCGTTCCTTAGCCGTGTGCGGTGCCCCCCTCCACCATATTCCACCTCGGTCATATCGTCGCGGAGTTTAGGCGAAGCCCTGCGCCGGTAGAACATCATCATCGTCACCACGCCATCATGCTGACGGAACTCATCCCCGACACCTTGCTAGATCGGAGTCCGGGGATCGTCATCGAGCTGAACGTGTGCTGAACTCGAAGGTGCCGTACGTTCGGTACTTGGATCGGTCAGATCGTGAAGACGTACGACTACATCAACCGCGTTGTCATAACGCTTCCGCTTACGGTCTACGAGGGTACGTGGACAACACTCTCCCCTCTTGTTGCTATGTCATCACCATGATCTTGCGTGTGCGTAGGAAAACTTTGAAATTACTACGTTCCCCAACAGTGGCATCCGAGCCTGGTTTTAGGCGTTGATGTTATATGCACGAGTAGAACACAAGTGAGTTGTGGGCGATACAAGTCATACTGCTTACCAGCATGTCATACTTTGGTTCGGCGGTATTGTGAGATGAAGCGGCCCGGACCGACATTACGCGTACGCTTACGCGAGACTAGTTTCACCTTTGCGAGCACTTGTGCTTAAAGGTGGCTGGCGGGTGTCTGTCTCTCTCACTTTAGCTGAATTGAGTGTGGCTACGCCCGGTCCTTGCGAAGGTTAAAATAGCACTAACTTGACGAACTATCGTTGTGGTTTTGATGCGTAGGTAAGAACGGTTCTTGCTAAGCCCGTAGAAGCCACGTAAAATTTGCAACAACAAAGTAGAGGACGTCTAACTTGTTTTTGCAGGGCATGTTGTGATGTGATATGGTCAAGACGTGATGCTATATTTTATTGTATGAGATGATCATGTTTTGTAACCGAAGTTATCGGCAACTGGCAGGAGCCATATGGTTGTCACTTTATTGTATGAAATGCAAACGCCCTGTAATTGCTTTACTTTATCACTAAGCGGTAGAGATAGTCGTAGAAGAAATAGATGGCGTAAACGACAAAGATGCTACGATGAAGATCAAGGTGTCGCGCCGGTGACGATGGTGATCACGATGGTGCTTCGGAGATGGAGATCACAAGCACAAGATGATGATGGCCATATCATATCACTTATATTGATTGCATGTGATGTTAATCCTTTATGCATCTTATCTTGCTTTGATTGACGGTAGCATTTTAAGATGATCTGTCACTAAAATTATCAAGAAGTGTTCTCCCTGAGTATGCACCGTTGCCAAAGTTCGTCGTGCCCAGACACCACGTGATGATCGGGTGTGATGAGCTCTACGTCCATGTACAACGGGTGCAAGCCAGTTTTTGCACACGCAGAATACTCAGGTTAAACTTGACGAGCCTAGCATATGCAGATATGGCCTCGGAACACAGAGACCGAAAGGTCGAGCGTGAATCATATAGTAGATATGATCAACATAGTGATGTTCACCATTGAAAACTACTCCATCTCATGTGATGATCGGTTATGGTTTAGTTGATTTGGATCACGTGATCACTTAGATGACTAGAGAGATGTCTGTCTAAGTGGGAGTTCTTAAGTAATATGATTAATTGAACTTAAATTTATCATGAACTTAGTACCTGATAGTTTTTTGCTTATCTATGTTTGTTGTAGATAGATGGCTCGTGCTGTTGTTCCGTTGAATTTTAATGCGTTCCTTGAGAAAACAAAGTTGAAAGATGATGGTAGCAATTACACGGACTGGGTCCGTAACCTGAGGATTGTCCTCATTTCTGCACAGAAAAGTTACGTCCTGGAAGCACCGCTGGGTGCCAGGCCTGCTGCTGATGCAACTGACGACGTTAAGAACGTCTGGCAGAGCAAAGCTGATGACTACTCGATAGTTCAGTGTGCCATGCTTTACGGCTTAGAACCGGGTCTTCAACGACGTTTTGAACGTCATGGAGCATATGAGATGTTCCAGGAGTTGAAGTTAATATTTCAAGCAAATGCCCGGATTGAGAGATATGAAGTCTCCAATAAGTTCTATAGCTGTAAGATGGAGGAGAATAGTTCTGTCAATGAACATATACTCAAAATGTTTGGGTATAATAATCACTTGATTCAACTGGGAGTTAATCTTCCTGATGATAGTGTCATTGACAGAATTCTTCAATCACTGCCACCAAGCTACAAGAGCTTCGTGATGAACTATAATATGCAAGGGATGAACAAGACTATTCCCGAGCTCTTCGCAATGCTAAAAGCCGCAGAGGTAGAAATCAAGAAGGAGCATCAAGTGTTGATGGTTAATAAGACCACCAGTTTCAAGAAAAAGGGCAAAGGGAAGAAGAAGGGGAACTTCAAGAAGAACAGTAAGCAAGTTGCTGCTCAAGAGAAGAAACCCAAGTCCGGACCTAAGCCTGAAACTGAGTGCTTCTACTACAAGCATACTGGACACTGGAAGCGGAACTGCCCCAAGTATTTGGCGGATAAGAAGGATGGCAAGGTGAACAAAGGTATATGTGATATACATGTTATTGATGTGTACCTTACTAGAGCTCGCAGTAGCACCTGGGTATTTGATACTGGTTCTGTTGCTAACATTTGCAACTCGAAACAGGGACTACGGAATAAGCGAGCACTGGCCAAGGATGAGGTGACGATGTGCGTGGGAAACGGTTCCGAAGTCAATGTGATCGCGGTCGGCACACTACCTCTACATCTACCTTCGGGATTAGTTTTAGACCTGAATAATTGTTATTTGGCACCAGCGTTGAGCATGAACATTATATCTGGATCTTGTTTGATGCGAGACGGTTATTCATTTAAATCAGAGAATAATGGTTGTTCTATTTATATGAGTAATATCTTTTATGGTCATGCACCCTTGAAGAGTGGTCTATTTTTATTGAATCTCGATAGTAGTGATACACATATTCATAGTGTTGAAACCAAAAGATGCAGAGTTAATAATGACAGTGCAACCTATTTGTGGCACTGCCGTTTAGGTCATATCGGTGTAAAGCGCATGAAGAAACTCCATACTGATGGAATTTTGGAATCACTTGATTATGAATCACTTGGTACTTGCGAACCGTGCCTCATGGGCAAGATGACTAAAACACCGTTCTCCGGTACTATGGAGAGAGCAACAGATTTGTTGGAAATCATACATACTGATGTTTGTGGTCCAATGAATGTTGAGGCTCGCGGCGGGTATCGTTATTTTCTCACCTTCACAGATGATTTGAGCGGATATGGGTATATCTACTTGATGAAACACAAGTCTGAAACATTTGAAAAGTTCAAAGAATTTCAGAGTGAAGTGGAAAATCATCGTAACAAGAAAATAAAATTTCTACGATCTGATCGTGGAGGAGAATATTTGAGTTACGAGTTTGGTCTACATTTAAAACTATGCGGAATAGTTTCGCAACTCACGCCACCCGGAACACCACAACGAAATGGTGTGTCCGAACGTCGTAATCGTACTTTACTAGATATGGTGCGATCTATGATGTCTCTTACTGATTTACCGCTATCGTTTTGGGGTTATGCTTTAGAGACGGCCGCATTCACGTTAAATAGGGCACCATCAAAATCCGTAGAGACGACGCCTTATGAACTGTGGTTTGGCAAGAAACCAAAGTTGTCGTTTCTTAAAGTTTGGGGCTGCGACGCTTATGTGAAAAAACTTCAACCAGATAAGCTCGAACCTAAATCGGAGAAATGTGTCTTCATAGGATACCCAAAAGAAACAGTTGGGTATACCTTCTATCACAGATCCGAAGGCAAGACATTCGTTGCTAAGAATGGATCCTTTCTAGAGAAGGAGTTTCTCTCGAAAGAAGTGAGTGGGAGGAAAGTAGAACTTGATGAGGTAACTGTACCTGCTCCCTTATTGGAAAGTAGTTCATCACATGAATCGGTTCCTGTGACACCTACACCAATTAGTGAGGAAGCTAATGATATTGATCATGAAACTTCAGATCAAATTTCTACTGAACTTCGAAGGTCTACCAGAATAAGATCCGCACCAGAGTGGTACGGTAATCCTATTCTGGAAGTCATGTTACTTGACCATGATGAACCTACGAACTATGAGGAAGCGATGATGAGCCCAGATTCCGCAAAATGGCTAGAGGCCATGAAATATGAGATGGGATCCATGTATGAGAACAAAGTATGGACTTTGGTTGACTTGCCCGATGATCGGCAGGCCATTGAGAACAAATGGATCTTTAAGAAGAAGACTGACGCTGATGGTAATGTAACTGTCTATAAAGCTTGACTTGTTGCGAAAGGTTTTCGACAAGTTCAAGGAGTTGACTACGATGAGACTTTCTCACCCGTAGCGATGCTTAAGTCTGTTCGAATCATGTTAGCTATTGCTGCATTTCATGATTATGAAATTTGGCAAATGGATGTCAAAACTGCATTCTTGAATGGATTTCTGGAAGCAGAGTTGTATATGATGCAGGCAGAAGGTTTTGTTGATCCAAAAGGTGCTAACAAAGTGTGCAAGCTCCAGCGTTCCATTTATAGACTAGTGCAAGCATCTCGGAGTTGGAATAAACGCTTTGATAGTGTGATCAAAGCATATGGTTTTATACAGACTTTTGGAGAAGCCTGTATTTACAAGAAAGTGGGTGGGAGCTCTGTAGCATTTCTGATATTATATGTAGATGACATATTATTAATTGGAAATGATATAGAATTTCTGGATAGTATAAAGGGATACTTGAATAAAAGTTTTTCAATGAAAGACCTCGGTGAAGCTGCTTACATATTGGGCATCAAGATCTATAGAGATAGATCAAGATGCTTAATAGGACTTTCACAAAGCACATACCTTGATAAAATTTTGAAAAGGTTCAAAATGGATCAGGCAAAGAAAGGGTTCTTGCCTGTACTACAAGGTGTGAAGTTGAGTCAAACTCAATGCCCGACCACAACAGAAGATAGAGAGAAAATGAAAGATGTTCCCTATGCTTCAGCCATAGGTTCTATCATGTATGCAATGCTGTGTACCAGACCTGACGTATGCTTAGCAATAAGCTTGGCAAGAAGGTACCAAAGTAATCCAGGGGTGGATCACTGGACAACGGTCAAGAACATCCTGAAATACCTGAAAAGGACTAAGGATATGTTTCTCGTATATGGAGGTGACAAAGAGCTAGTCGTAAATGGTTACGTCGATGCAAGCTTTGACACTGATCCGGATGATTCTAA
The DNA here is from genome assembly GCF_002162155.2 of Triticum dicoccoides. Taxonomy (NCBI): domain Eukaryota; kingdom Viridiplantae; phylum Streptophyta; class Magnoliopsida; order Poales; family Poaceae; genus Triticum; species Triticum dicoccoides. The sequence continues at coordinate 485,287,687 of NC_041385.1, forward strand.
ATCGCAAACCGGATACGTGTTTTTATTAAACGGTGGAGCTGTAAGTTGGTGCAGTTCTATACAAAGCGTCGTGGCGGGATCTACATGTGAAGCGGAGTACATAGCTGCTTTGGAAGCAGCAAATGAAGGAGTCTGGATGAAGGAGTTCATTTCCGATCTAGGTGTCATACCTAGTGCATCGGGACCAATGAAAATCTTCTGTGACAATACTGGTGCAATTGCCTTGGCAAAGGAATCCAGATTTCACAAGAGGACCAAGCACATCAAGAGACGCTTCAATTCCATTCAGGACCAAGTCCAAGTGGGAGACATAGAGATTTGCAAGATACATATGGATCTGAATGTTGCAGACCCGTTGACTAAGCCACTCTCACGAGCAAAACATGATCAGCACCAAGACTCCATGGGTGTTAGAATCATACTATGTAATCTAGATTATTGACTCTAGTGCAAGTGGGAGACTGAAGGAAATATGCCCTAGAGGCAATAATAAAGTTATTATTTATTTCCTCATATCATGATAAATGTTTATTATTCATGCTAGAATTGTATTAACCGGAAACATGATACATGTGTGAATACATAGACAAACATATAGTCACTAGTATGCCTCTACTTGACTAGCTCATTAATCAAAGATGGTTATGTTTCCTAACCATAGACATGTGTTGTCATTTGATTAATGGGATCACATCATTAGGAGAATGATGTGATTGACATGACCCACTCCGTTAGCCTAGCACTTGATCGTTTAGTATATTGCTATTGCTTTCTTCATGACTTATACATGTTCCTGTAACTATGAGAATTATGCAACTCCCGTTTACCGGAGGAACACTTTGGGTACTACCAAACGTCACAACGTAACTGGGTGATTATAAAGGAGTACTACAGGTGTCTCCGAAGGTACATGTTGAGTTGGCGTATTTCGAGATTAGGTTTTGTCACTCCGATTGTCGGAGAGGTATCTCTGGGCCCTCTCGGTAATGCACATCATTATAAGCCTTGCAAGCAATGTGACCAAATGAGTTGGTTACGGGATGATGCATTATGTAACGAGTAAAGAGACTTGCCGGTAACGAGATTGAACTAGGTATTGGATACCGACGATCAAATCTCGGGCAAGTAACATACCGATGACAAAAGGAACAACGTATGTTGTTATGCGGTTTGACCGATAAAGATCTTCGTAGAATATGTAGGAACCAATATGGGCATCCAGGTTCTGCTATTGGTTATTGACCGAGAATAGTTCTAAGTCATGTCTACATAGTTCTCGAACCCGTAGGGTCCGCACGCTTAACGTTACGATGACAGTTTTATTATGAGTTTATAAGTTTTGATGTACCGAAGTTTGTTCGGAGTCCCGGATGTGATCACGGACATGACGAGGAGTCTCGAAATGGTCGAGACATAAAGATTGATATATTGGAAGCCTATGTTTGGACATCAGAAAGGTTCCGGGTGAAATCGGGATTTTACCGGAACACCAGGGGGTTACCGGAACCCTCCCGGTGGTTAATGGGCCTTAGTGGGCCATGAGGGAGAAGTGGAGGGCTGGCCAGGGCAGGCCGCGCGCCCCCTCCCCCCTAGTCCGAATAGGACAAGGAAGGGGGGGCGGCGCCCCCCTTTCCTCTTTCCCCTCCCCCCTTTCCTTCTCCACCAAGGCAAGAGGGGGGAGTCCTACTCCCGGTGGGAGTAGGACTCCTCCAGGCGCACCCCAAGGGGGCCGGCCGCACCTCCCCCTCCCTCCTTTATATACGGGGGCAGGGGGGCACCCCATGACACACAAGTTGATCTACGGATCGTTCCTTAGCCGTGTGCGGTGCCCCCCTCCACCATATTCCACCTCGGTCATATCGTCGCGGAGTGTAGGCGAAGCCCTGCGCCGGTAGAACATCATCATCGTCACCACGCCATCATGCTGACGGAACTCATCCCCAACACCTTGCTAGATCGGAGTCCGGGGATCGTCATCGAGCTGAACGTGTGCTGAACTCGGAGGTGCCGTACGTTCGGTACTTGGATCGGTCGGATCGTGAAGACGTACGACTACATCAACCGCATTGTCATAACGCTTCCGCTTACGGTCTACGAGGGTACGTGGACAACACTCTCCCCTCTCGTTGCTATGTCATCACCATGATCTTGCGTGTGCGTAGGAAAATTTTGAAATTACTACGTTCCCCAACAAGCGGTGGGCCAAAAGAAACCTTGCCGGAATGCTTTGCCAGCAAGGGCTCTTGACCCTATGTGGGAGCCACATATGTCTCCATGTATCTCTGCCAACAGCTCCAGTCTGTCCTCCTAAGGAATGCACTTCAATTTCACACCGTTCGGTCTCCTTCTGTATAGGACATCATCCACGAACTTGTACATGCTGGACCGATGGGCTAATTTTTCTGCCTCTTCCTGTTCCTTAGGGAGTTCCCCTATTTGGAGGAACCGAACAGTGTACTGTGCCCATGCCGGAGCCTGAGGCTTGATGGCAAGGACTAAAGGCACATCTTCTGCCGCGGGGCAGCTGTCTCTACGGCAAGGGCCTGAGGCCCTGCCGGAGCCTGCTGCTCCCCGGCAAGCTTGGGGTCCCCGGCAACTTCCTTGCCGGCGGCTCCTAGGAGCTCAGCGGGAAAGTACTTGCCGGGACCCGCCTTCCTTCGCTTGTTCAGTCCTGCTGATGGTTCAACGGATGGCTGAGTCAATTGGAGCACAAAGGTACCTGGTTCCATAGGCAACTTGAGGGCAGCGCGTTTTGACAAGTCGTCGGCAATGCTGTTTTGTGCTCGAGGAACATGCTCTGCTTACAGACAGTCAAAATGCTCCTCCAACTTCCTCACTTCATCTACATAGGCTTCCATCAATGGGCTTTGATAAACTTTGTTAACTTGCTTAACGACAAGCCGCGAATCACCTGGGATGATGAGCTTCCCGATTCCGAGGTCTGCCGTGATCCTGAGACCGGCAAGCAGTCCCTCATACTCTACAGTGTTGTTTGTTGATTTTTCCCAAGGAAAGTGCATCTGGACTACGTACTTGAGGCACTCTCCGATGGGCGCGACAAGTAGCACGCCGACACCAGCACCTTGCAGCGAGAAAGCCCCATCAAAGTACATAATCCAATCATGGCTCGTCTCCTTGCCGGGAAGATTGGTCTCTTGAATTTCTTCATTAGGCGTTGAGGTCCATTCTGCTATGAACTCTGCCAAGGCTCTGCACTTAATTGTCGAAGTGCTATCGAACTTGAGACCAAAGCTTGACGGTTCCAACGCCCACTCCACAATCCTCCCGGTTGCATCTGGGTTGTGCAAGATCTGTTGCAACAGGAGGCGAGTGACGATCTGATGTGCTTGGAAATAGTGACACAGCTTTCTTGAGGCCATAAGAAGGCCGAAAAGCAGCTTCTGCATACCAGAGTATCTTGATCTAGCCCCCTATAAGAGGGAGCTGACAAAATAAACCGGGTGCTTCATCACCTTCTTCTTCTGTTCTACTTCGCTTGTTTGCGCACATCCCGTCTCGCCGGGACCGGGCCCTGCCAGGGTCCCGCCTTGCCGGTATCACACTCTATCGGGGAAGGCCCCGGCTCATCATCTGAAGGCCTCACCATTGCCGCTGCTTCTTCCTCAACTTCTCTCTGTGCCACTAGGGCGGAACTGACCACTTGATTCATCGCTGCTAGATATAGCAGCAACGGCTCTTGCGATTTAGGCGCAACTAGTATTGGCGTAGAGGAGAGGTACCTCTTCAAATCTTGCAGCGCTGCCTCCACTTCCGGAGTCCATTTCATTAGACCCGCCTTTTTCAAAATTTTGAAAAAAGGCAGGGCGCGCTCAGCGGATTTGGAGATAAACCTACTCAGAGCAACAACGCAGCCGGCGAGCCTACAGACATCCTTAACTCGTCTTGGCGCCTCAATCTTCTCAATCGCTTTGATCTCGTCGGGATTTGCTTCGATTCTGCGTTGAGACACGAAGAGCCCAAGAAGTTTTCCGGATGGGACGCTGAACACACACTTCTTAGGGTTGATCTTGAGGTTGATCTTTCTCAATTTGTAAATGTTTCCTCCAGATCTTGCACGAGCGTGGCTTTGTCCTTGGTGTTGACCACTATATCATCCATATAAGCTTCCATATTTCTATGTAGCTGGGGCTCAAAACCAATTTGGACCACCCAGGAAAATATCGAACTAACGCTTTTCAACCCGAAAGGCATTCGTACAAAATAGTACGTACCACATGGGGTGATGAACGCGGTCTTTTCTTGATCTTCCTTCGCCATGAAGATTTGGTGGTATCCTGAGTAGGCGTCGAGGAACGACAGCATGTCGCACCCGGCAGTGGAGTCCACTATCTGGTCAATGCATGGCAAAGGGAAAGGTCCTTTGGACATGCTTTATTGATATCTATATAGTCAATACACAACCTCCATTTCCCATTTGCCTTACGCACCACCACTGGATTGGCCAACCACGTTGGGTGGAGCACTCCTCTGACCAGACTGCCGCTTCCAACTTTCTGATCTCCTTGATAATGAACTCTTGTCACTTCAAATCTTGCTTCCTGACCTTTTGCTTGATAGGCCGTGCATGAGGACAGATAACAAGGTGGTGCTCAATCACCTCCCTGGGAACACCGGGGATGTCAGACGCTTGCCATGCAAACACATCGGCATTCGCCCACGGGAAGGCGACGAGCACGCTTTCCTATTTGCTGTCAAGGGTGGAGCTTATGGTAAAAGCTCCACCCGTGCCATCCTCCTTGACGGGTACCTTCTTGGTTTCTGGTGGTGCTGCCTTGGATTTCTTGCTCTTGCCGGTGGAGCTCTCTGGCACGTCCTCAACGGGAACGCAGCACTCCGAGGAGGCACGTTTGCCGGAGTGGGTGTAGGAGTCCTTGCCGGGGCCAGAAGTCTTGCCGGTGGTTGAGGTCTTGCCGGTGACCGAGGCCTTGCTAGTCTTCTTCCCCTCGGAGGCTCCAGTGGCAGGAGCAAGTGTTTTGGCGGCAGGTGCTGCAACTGCCTCTCAGTAGAGTTGCTCAGCACAGATGAGCGCATGTCGCAGTCGACAGTGATGATGCTCATTGGGTCGGGCATCTTCAGCTTGTTGTACGCATAGTGTGATGCCGCCATGAACTTGGCCAGTGCTGGACGGCCAAGGATTCCGTTATATGGCAACGGATCTCGGCGACATCAAAAACGATCTTCTCTGTCCTGTAGTTGAGGTCGCCACCAAACGTGGCTGGTAATGTGACCTTTCCTTTAGGCTAGATCCTCCCTGGATTGATCCCTTGAAACGTACCTGTTTCTTCGAGATCTTCATTAGGTATCTGCAACCTCTTGATCACATTGCGCGAGATCAAGTTCAGACCAGCCCCATCGTCAACTAGAATTTTTGTCACCTTGAGGTTGCGGATTGTTGGTGAAACCAACAACGGCAAACACTCAACCGCGGTTGTGCGGTCGGGGTGACCCTCAGCGTAAAATGATAGGCATGTTGGACCATTTCAATGGCTTCTGTGCGTCAATCATCGGCTCCGTTGCTTTGATCTCACGTGCCCACTGGTTGGGTTGACGGTGGGAAGAATGCAACGACGCGCCTCCATCAACGCACATAACCTCTGTGGCTTTCTGAAACTCATGCTCGCTAGACTCCTCGTCATCGTCATGATCATCATCTCCCTCTTTCTTGTCACGGCCTCGAGTAGGCCTTTCTTGTTGCTTGTCTTTGCCGCGGCGACCCCCTCGGCCATCGGGCTTCTTGCCGGATCCCTCAGCACCATCTTGGCCCTTCTCTTTGTCTCGTCTTTCATACTCAGCCCTCTGCTTCTCCATCAGCTGGTCAACTTGACGGCAGTTTTGAAGGTCATGGCCTTTGGTGCGGTGAATCTTGCAATATTGCTTGGCGGAATCCTCTGGCTTGCCGCCAGCCGCCAAGGCTCGGCAGGCGTCACACTCGGCAATCTCCTTGCTGGGGTCGTCAACCCTAGCCTTCTTGGCGGTGCCGGGGTTTGACGGATTCCTCGACAGCAAGCACGGTCTTGCCTTTGCGCTTCCTCTTGCGTTGTCGGCCTTCCTTCGTCGGGGTGACGACATCTTCATCTTCAGAGTCACTTCCCGCGTCGGTGTCCTCGCCGAGGTACTTCCTTCCTGAGGGAGTCATGGATTAGGGGGTATCCGGACAGCCAGACTATATACTTTGGCCGGATTGTTGGACCGTGAACATACAAGACTCAAGACTTTGTCTCGTGTCCGGATGGGACTCTCCTTTGCGTGGAAGACAAGCTTGGCGATCTGGATATTAGATATCCTTCTTTGTAACCGACTCTGTGTAAACCCTAGCCCCCTCCGGTGTCTATATAAACCGGAGGGTTTAGTCCATAGAAGGACAATCATAATCATCATAGGCTAGCTTCTAGGGTTTAGCCTCTACGATCTCGTGGTAGATCAACTCTTGTAATACTCATATCATCAGGATCAATCAAGCAGGAAGTAAGGTTTTACCTCCATCGAGAGGGCCCGAACCTGGGTAAAACATCGTGTCCCTTGCCTCCTATTACCATTAGCCTTAGACGCACAGATCGGGACCCCCTACCCGAGATCCGCCGGTTTTGACACCGACATTGGTGCTTTCATTGAGAGTTCCTCTATGTCATCGCTGCAAGGCTCGATGGCTCCTTCAATCATCAACAACAACATGGTCCAGAGTGAGACTTTTCTCCCCGGACAGATCTTCATGTCCGGTGGCTTCGCACTATGGGCCAATTCGCTCGGCCATCTGGAGCAGATCGACAGCTACGCCCCTGGCCATCAGGTCAGGCCTGGAAACTTGAACTACAAGGCCGATATCCGCGGAGACTTGATCTTCGATGGGTTCGGGCCTACGCCAGGAGCGCCGAACAGTCACGACGGGCACGACTTAGACCTGTTGTCGAATAATAATCGGGATATTGGACCTGCAGGAAGCCCGGACCTAAATTCAGGACAAATCACGTCGTCCGAGGATGGGTGGATGGACCCCGCCCCGGAGGACGCACACTCATCGGCGGTAAAGCCGAGCACAGACTCCACCCCAAGGAAGCCTGTGACACCGGACCCCCGGACTCGTGTCCGGCTGTAGGTTCCAGTCCGCGCACCCCCGAGCCCGCCGAATCTAGTTGGGCTCCGGTAATGGGGTTCACCACTGCGGATATCTTCCAGCACTCACCCTTTGGCGACATGCTGAACTCGTTAATTTCTCTCTCTTTGTCAGGAGACTCTTGGCCGAACTATGTCCGGCTCGAGTGGGAAGCAGGCGACGAGGGAATTCGTTGCCCACCCACCACCCACTTCATTGCCACGGTCGATGACTTGACCGACGTGCTTGACTTCGACTCTGAAGACATCAACAGTGTGGATGACGATGTAGGAGAAGAACAGGAACCACCGCCCACTGGGCGCTGGACAGCCACCTCCTCACATGATATATATATGGTGGACACTCCGAAAGAAACCAATGGTGAGGAGGCAATGGAGGATAGCCCCTCAAGGAAGAAGGCTAAGTATGGGCGTAATCAGCGCCGCTCCAAGCCCTGCCACAACAATACCGACATAGGAGTCAAAAACAATCCGGACGATATCGAAGATGAATACAATCCCGATCAGCCTGCCTTCGAGCAGGCCGGACAGGCGACGAACGGATACTTGGAGGAGGTAAGCCTCAGCGACGATGAATTCGGCGTGCCTGAGGATCCCGTATAGCAAGTTTGCTTTAAGCGACGGCTCATGGCCACAGCGAAAAGCCTGAAAAAGAATCAACAACAGCTCAAAGCTGACCAAGATTTGCTCACAAATAGATGGACCAAGGTCCTGGCAACCGAGGAATATAGACTCGACCGCCCCGCCAAAGGGTACACAAAGCACAATTTGCTACCTCAACCTAGGAAGGAGGACCTAAAGCCCACACCCCGACGCCAATACACCACGGTCCGGGGCAATACGCAGGAAACGCGAGGCAGCATCCATAAACCTCGACGCAATAGACATAAGCATCACAAAAACAATGATGACGACCAAGACATGGAAGTTGGTGCCGAATTCCGCGGCCCCCAGTCCGGTCAGCGGAAAAAGAACAGCTCAGGCCCACCCGGCCCGAGCAGCATACTCGACCAACCATGTCAAATTCATGGTACCCCTAGAATGGCGGCCAAGCATACCAATAGAGAATGCCGGATCCTCAAAACAAAATGGTCGGTTGTGCGCCGGAAACAGTGAAAGGAGATCTCAAACAACAAGAAGCCCAGACCACTAAACATGGCGAGGCCAAAGGAAGATCCTCCGTGGTACAAAAATACGGCCGATCATCTCCGATCACATCGACCGTCCGGACAATATCAACCATAGAAATTTAATTGCACTTACCATCGACCCAATAGTTTGTGGGTTCCATCTCACACGAGCCCCTATGGGCATAAACAGCGGCCCAAACTCGCTGCGCCAGGACAAAATTTGCCAGGTAGGTATTAACCGCTCGAGGATCAAACCCATTAATAACATCTTCTAAAAGATGTCATCCCAGGTGCAAAGGCCAAGTTTTACAGGCCCACCACCCTAGAGGTTGTCTCCGGATCACCAAACAAATACCACGCCAAAGAATAAGTCTTGGCATTGTCTCTTTATACAGTAACTACCATAAACTATCGGGACGAACCGCGTTGGCTAGACTCAACATGGTACAACATCAGGCCAAACCCACGTGACATAGTCACAATCATGGGCAAGGCCGAACTCCACCCTAAGAGTGGAAATTATACCGCCGCTGGGATAGCGAGTTGCGCCCATTTATCGAACTTCGATTCGGCAGCCAATCACCCGGACACCAACTAAGGAGTCTGAGCTACTTTACGGCATGATAGCCTGGCTCGACCAGGCTCTGATCAGGCACCCGCGGTTCAACCACCGTATGACATGCAACTGCCTCTAAAGCATTTGTCTTTACAGACTGACTTTTGCGCAGAACAGTACTGGCGACATGGAATCAGCTCAGACGCACAAGGCGGGAACACATAAGTACCCCCCAAGAAGACAGTCCGGATACACTTTGGATCCGCACACAACCTCCTCCAGTCCGGCCACGACAGGTTCCGCCAGCACAACTCTTTTCATAAGCATAAAACGTACTCATACACATAGACATGTCACTCTACTGCAATACATAGACTTAAATAACACTTACCGGCTGTCGTTCCTCATTGACGCTTTTTTCGTCATAACGACACCCACACATAGTGTCATGCCCCACTATGCCAGGGGCTTCATAGTACTCGTAATATGGCAACAAAGTCCGGCCACCTTCTCGGTCGCTCGGCACCCCGAACTTATAGCACTATATGCATCAGCTCCGAATCATGTCTTGGGTCATTAGTTGGGTTTGCCCGACTCCCATGTTTTGGTACCTTACGTTCCGCTCCATCGGCTAAGGTAGCAGTGGGAGAACTACTGTGATTGTGTCCCGGTTCTTCCGGATGAGCACCTCAGTAGAGAAAGCCGAAAACTGACTGTCATGATACAGCGAGAGCTGATCAGCTGTTCGAGAGGTTGAAAAATCTTTAAAGATTTATTCTGCATAATGCCATAACAAATGCAAAGTGCGACGGATCGTTCTTCCGATCAGGCGCCGTTAGAGCCCCTCGTACGGTCTTCCGAACACCAGGGGCTGCGCCTACCATACTCAAATTCCTATGGCTAAGTGAGAGTGATAAAGCCCTATAGTCTGATTGCCTAGTTCGCGGTGATGAACACCTCCTTCAAGGACCCAAAAATGGGATAAAGAGTGTTCAGGTATGTCCCGAACACCCCCGTACTTTCTACGTGGGGGCAGAAGCCGACGGCTGGCCAACTCTCAGGATTTATATATACTAAACGTCCACACAGGAAGAAAAAACGTTCATATAACAGGCAATAAACAATTATAGTGCCAATATCCCACATTACAAAGGACAGCATGACTGGCTTCAGGGAAATATAGTGTCTTTGGTACACTGTTCCGCCACAAGGCGGGCTCCTTTCAGGACACCTTCATAGTATAATTCGGGCCTGCGATGCTCCTTACCCTCCGTTGGTCCCTCAGTCATCAGCTTTTCAGCATCAAGCTTCCCCCAGTGCACCTTCGCATGGGCAAACGCCATGCGTGCACCCTCTATACAGACCGATCACTTAATGACTTCAAGCCAAGGGCAAGCACCAACAATCCGCTTCACGAGTCCGAAGTAACTGCTTGGAATTGGCTCAGCGGGCCACAGCCGGACAACTAAGTCCTTCATGGCTAGTTTGGCCGCCTGGTGCAGTTCGACCAGCTGCTTCAGCTGATCAATAAAGGGCACCGGATAATTTGGTGCCAAATACTGCGACCAGAAATGCTTCTCCGCAGACTTCTTCTCTTCAGCCCGGTAGAATTGGATAGCATCAGATATGCTGCGCGGGAGATCCGCAAACGCCCCTGGAGAAACAAGAATTCAGTTTGTCGCTTAGAGTTCCTCCCATTACTATGTAAATGCTTTTAGTACAAAAAGCCTTACCAGCCGCAACCCTCCGCACCTCCTGAATGTCCTTCAGAGCACCTCGAGCTTCTTCCCGAGCATCATCTGCGGCTTGGAGAGCTTGGGCGAGTTCGGATTCTTTCCCTGCTAGACTCTGCTCCAAGGTCTCGCTTTTCTTCACGGCCTCCTGGAGCTCTCGCTCAGCTTCAGTGACCCTGGCCTCATGCTTCTCGCGAAGAGCCTGCTCTGCAGCGGCCTTCTTGTCGACTTCAGCCACAACCTTCTTCAGTGCCTCAATTTCGGCACTCGCTCCTAGAGCATACAATACAAATATTTTCACCAGGCACAACTACTCATTCGTGCTCAACTTAGCAAAAGGTTTCGACATACCTTGCTTGTCCTCCAACTGCTTCTTCACGCAGCCAAGTTCTTCTTCAGCCCGTTCCAGACTCTGCTTTAGTCCGGACACCTCCGCATTATGAGAGGCGGTCGTTGCTACAGACGCCTGTTTTCAAACAAAGGGATACATGTCGTTAACTGAGTCTCTTGCGAAGCGGAAATTTGATCCCCCGTCCGGCTCTCTCTCTTTCACCGGACAGTGCATCAGGGGCTACTACTCATACTATGACAATCTTCAATACATACGTCAAAGCCTTTTATAAGGCTAAGGCAGGATTCGTTTAGTCCGCTCTCAGCGGACTGAATCTTTTCAATCACCGCACCCATGAGGGTGCGGTGCTCATCGACAATGGACGCACTCTTTAGCGCTGTCGATAGCCCGCCCGGCAACTCTGCTTGGATAAAGGTTGCTGGTGGAGCAGGCTTACCTCCCTCCATCAAGGGGGGCTGCTCGCCCGATCCTGGAGCTTTAAAGGTCTCTAGGACCGTGTCCGGCTGCGGGCCGAATCTAAGATCGCCCCCGCCGTCGACGAGCATGGGCACCGCTGCTCCCGTGTATCCGGCCCCAGAGATATGCCCTCCCTGGTCCAGGTCCCGCTGAGACGACACCTCGGTGTTGCGCCTAGGCTTCAGGGAAGGGGACTCTGGAGGCGTCTCGCTCTCCAGGGCATCTGAGCTCAATGAATCCTCCGATGAGGACTGTCTAGCATGGGACCTCGCTGGGCTGCACAAAGTATGACGACAGTTAAACTACTACACCCTAATAACCCCGGGCGAGTAGGCGTGCTTGGATTTCGTGTACTCACGACTTTACCAGGGGCTGGGCCCTAGGATCCCACTCCAGGCTGCTATTAGCAGCCGCGGTGGACGCCTCCGGGAGGGAACTTTCCCTCCTCTTTGGCGATTCAGCCTCGAGGGATGAGGAAGCCGTCCTTTTCTTCCCCCCCCATGGAGGACTCGTCTTCTTCCTCCTCCTCTTCGTCTTCGGAGGAGGGATGGGCGCTGGAGTCTTCAGATTTTGTGTCCGAAGTGTCACAACAATGAAGGACGCTCCGGGTCTCCTTGACCTTCTTGGAGGCCTCTTTCTTCGGTGCCTCATAAGGCGCTGGGACCAACATCTTCGTCAGAAGAGGTACTGCTGGTTCTTCCGGCAGCGGGGTCGGACAGTGTATCCGCCCCACCTTCTTCGTCCATTCCTGGGATTATTGTAGAAAGCATGATAAAAGCGTCTCCCTCGGGATATGCCAGCTAAACATGGATACACAGAACATAGCAATGACTTACCGGACTTGCGGAGCGGGACAGTTGATACCCGCGGTCCTCAGCAGAGCCCGGCCACGGTTTGCCGGACTTGAAGAGCACCTTCCAGATGTCCTTGTGGGAGGAACCGTAGAGCTCCCATAGGGTCTGGTGCTCGGCTGGGTCATATTCCCACAAATTGCAGGCTCGGTGCTGGCAGGGGAGAACCAGGCGAACTAACATCACCTGGACTACATTGACGAGTTTGACATCCTTATCTACCACGCTCTGGACGCGTGTTTGGAGCACTGACAGCTCGTCGGATGGGGACCAGTTCAGGCCCTTCTTGGGCCAGGATGTGAGCCGCAGTGCGGCTCTGGATCTGAATTCAGGAGCAGCGGCCCACTTTTTACCGCACGGCTCGGTGATATAGAACCACTGCTACTGCCACTCCTTGACGAAATCATTGAAGGTGCCCGTCGGCCATGTGACCTTGGGCATCTTGCTCACCATGGCTCCGCCGCACTCAGCATGCTCGCCGTTAACCACCTTGGGCTTCACATTGAAGATCTTCAGCCATAGGCCAAAGTGGGGCGAAATACGGAGAAAGGCCTCACACACAACAATAAACGTCGAGATGTTAAGGAAAGAATTAGGGGACAGATCGTGAAAATCAATCCCGTAATAATACATGATGCTGCAAACAAACGGGTGAAGGGGAAACCCGAGCCCGCGGACAAAATGAGGAAGAAACACGACCCTCTCGTGGGGCTCTGAATTGGGGACGATCTGTCCCGCCGTTGGGAGACGATGGCCGATTTTCTTGGCTAGGTACCCGGCCTCTCGGAGCTTTCTGATATCCTTCTCCCGGACGGTAGAGGCCATCCATTTGCCTCCTGCTCCGGATTCGGACATCTTCAGAGAACCTTTTTTCGGCGGAGGAGGTGAGTGCTTGGGCGCTAGGGCTCGAGCGAAGGGGAATGGACGAGCGGAAGGGAAAGGCGTGGGTAAGGAAGAAGAGGCCTTATCTCTTTATAGAGGCAATAAAAACTTTTGCGCCTCCCCACTTTCCTGGTGGAACCCGCTCGTTCCCCACTCACCACTATTGGCGGTGCGATTGGGCTGCCCGTGCGATAAGGGGAACACGATCTCTGCTTCGACAAGACGTGCCCGAGAAACCGCCTCGCAATATGTGCGATGGTTGGTTGTGGAAGGACGGGTCAATAATGACTCGACCATGATGCCATGTCATGTTATCTGAAGATGTCAGCAGGTTACATTTGTGGAATATCGTTCTCTCCATGATGGCGTATGAGAATCATCTTACAGATCCGGACACGATCAAAGTGTTCGGTAATTACTTTGGAGTATTCGGAGATGGAACTCGCCTTACAATGCCGAAGACAAACTGCGCGCCGGACTCATCGTCATTGAAGCCTAGTTTAGGGGCTACTGAGGGAGTCCTGGATTAGGGGGTATCCGAACAGCCGGACTATATACTTTGGCCGGACTGTTGGACCGTGAAGATACAAGACTCAAGACTTCGTCCCGTGTCCGGATGGGACTCTCCTTTGCGTGGAAAACAAGCTTGGCGATCCGGATATTAGATCTCCTTCTTTGTAACCGACTCTATGTAAACCCTAGCCCCCTCCGGGGTCTATATAAACCGGAGGGTTTAGTCCATAGAAGGACAATCATAATCATCATAGGCTAGCTTCTAGGGTTTAGCCTCTACGATCTCGTGGTAGATCAACTCTTGTAATACTCCTATCATCAAGATCAATCAAGCAGGAAGTAGGGTTTTACCTCCATTGAGAGGGCCCGAACCTGGGTAAAACATCGTGTCCCTTGCCTCCTGTTACCATTAGCCTTAGACGCACAGATCGGGACCCCCTACCTGAGATCCATCGGTTTTGACACCAACACTTCCATCTTCAGCTCGGGCACACCTGTCGGCCAGAACATAAAGCTCGGCAACATCCGTAACCTTGTTCATCACCAGCTCTTCACGCATCTTACAGTTGCGCATGTTTTGATGGAACGCGCTGATGACGGCAGCGGGATGAACATCGGGGATGTTGTACTGCACACGACTGAACCTTTGTATGTATTTGCACAAGCATTCGCCGTCCCTCTGAGGGATCACATGAAAATCACTTGCCTAGCCAGGAGCTATGTGGCCGCCAGTAAAGGCGCTAACAAACTCATGGCATAGATCCGACCAAGAGGAGATAGAATCTATCTGCAGGTGCATCAACCATGACCCGACATTGGACTTGAGCACCAACGGGAAATAGTTGGTGAGTACCTTGCCGTCCCGAGCTCTAGCGGCTTGCATTGCGATGGTGTAAACGCTCAGGAACTCAGACGGGTGATTCTTGACGTCGTATTTCTCAGGAACCTCCAGTTTGAACGTGCGGGTGGTGGGCCACTGGAACTGCCGTAGCTCACGAGTAAATGCTGGACAATTTATTGCATAGGGAAAGTCCTCAGCATCCTCTGGCATAGGCCTGTACGCAGTGGGCCCAGCACGCCTATCAGATTGGTGGCGTGACTCCCGTCGCCGCTCGATGGTGGTTCGGGCGTCCTCCTTGAGCCGTTCATGAAGAACTTGACGTTGATCGCAACATGCTCGTGGATCAGACAACACCGTGGTCTGATGACCCACAAGTGTAGAGGATCTATCGTAGTCCTTTTGATAAGTAAGAGTGTCGAACCCAACGAGGAGCAGAAGGAAATGATAAGCGGTTTTCAGTAAGGTTTTCTCTGCAAGCACTAAAATTGTAGGTAACAAATAGTTTTGTGATAAGATAAATTGTAACGGGTAACAAGTAAATAAAGTAAATAAAGTTCAGCAAGGTGGCCCAATCCTTTTTGTAGCAAAGGATAAGCCTGGACAATTTCTTACAATGAGAAAAGAGCTCCCGAGGACACATGTGACTTATCATCAAGCAAGTTTTCATCACGCTCATATGATTCGCGTTCGGTACTTTGATAATTTGATATGTGGGTGGACCGGTGCTTGGGTACTTCCCTTACTTGGACAAGCATCCCACTTATGATAAACCCCTATTGCAAGCATCCGCAACTACAAAAGAAGTATTAAGGTAAACCTAACCACAGCCTTAAACATATGGATCCAAATCAGCCCCTAACAAAGCAACACATAAACTAGGGTTTAAGCTTCTGTCACTCTAGCAACCCATCATCTACTTATTACTTCCCTATGCCTTCCTCTAGGCCCAAATAATGGTGAAGTGTCATGTAGTCGACATTCACATAACATCACTATAGGAAAGACAACATACATCTCATCAAAATATCGAACGAATACCAAATTCACATGACTACTAATAGCAAGACTTCACCCATGTCCTCAGGAACAAACGTAACTACTCACAAAGCATATTCATATTCATAATCAGAGGAGTAATAATATGCATTAAGGATCTGAACATATGATCTTCCACCAAGTAAACCAATTAGCATCAACTACAAGGAGTAATCAACACTACTAGCAACCCACATGTACCAATTTGTGGTTTTGATACAAGATTGGATACAAGAGATGAACTAGGGTTTTGAGAGGAGATGGTGCTGGTGAAGATGTTGATGAATATTGACCCCCTCCCAATGAGAGGATCGTTGGTGATGACGATGGTGATGATTTCCCCCTCCCGGAGGAAAGTGTCCCCGGTAAAACAGCTTTGCCGGAGCTCTAGATTGGTTCCGCCAAGGTTCCGCCTCGTGGCGGCGGAGTTTCGTCCCTTAAGCTTGCCCACGATTTTTCCAGGGTAAAAGCCTTCATATAGCAGAAGATGGACACCGGAGGGCCACCAGGGGGCCCAAGAGACAGGGAGCGCGCCAATAGGGGTGGGCGCCCCCCCTCCTGGCCAGGGTGTGGGCCCCCTCCGGTGTTTCTTCCACTCAATAATTCTTATTAATTCCAAAAATAAGTTTCGTGGAGTTTCAGGATTTTTGGAGCAGTGCAGAATAGGTTTCCAATGTTTGCTCCTTTTCCAGCCAGAATTCCAGCTGCCGGCATTCCCCCTCTTCATGGTAAACCTTGTAAAACAAGAGAGAATAGCCATAAGTATTGAGATATAATGTGTAATAATAGCCCATAATGCAATAAATATTGATATAAAAGCATGATGCAAAATGGACGTATCAACTCCCCCAAGCTTAGACCTCGCTTGTCCTCAAGCGGACGCCAAAATCAAAAAATATGTCCACATGTTTAGAGATAGAGGTGTCGATAAAAATAAAATATGGACATGAGGGCATCATGATCATTCTTATAACAGCAACATATATAGATTTTGTCATATGATTTCTTATGCTCAAGTAACAATCAATTCACAATGTCAAGTATGGTTAAGAAACTTCATTGGGAACTAACAAACTATAATCTCAGTCATTGAAGCAATTGTAATTTATCATAACATCAGAAAGAGTCAAGACTAGAGCTTTTCAGCAAGTCCACACACTCAACTATCATGTAGTCTTCTACAATTGCTAACACTCACGCGGTACTTGTGGTTATGGAGTTTCAGCCGGACACTGAGAAAGATAGGGGCTTATTGTGTTGCCTCCCAATGTATTCACCTTTGGGTGATGTCAACAATAATAGTTCATGCTAACTTACATCCAATTGGATATATATATATATATATATATATATATATATATATATATATATATATATATATATATATATATATATATCATGATCTTTCAAACACGAGGAGCTTGCCAAAGGATACAATGAAAAAGGGGAAAGGTGAAGATCACCTTGACTCAAGCAAAAAGTAAAAACATAAAGTAAAAGATAGGCCCTTTGCAGAGGGAAGCAGAGGTTGTCATGTGCGTTTAGGGTTGGATGCACGAAATCTTAATGCAAAAGAACGTCACTTTATATTGCCACTTGCATGTGGACCTTTATTATGCAGTCCGTCGCTTTTATTGCTTCCACAACAAGATCGTATAATGCTTATTTTCTCCGCACTAATAAGTCATACATATTTAGAGGGCAATTTTTATTGCCTGCAACATGACAACTTACTTGAAGGATCTTACTCAATCCATAGGTAGGTATGGTGGACTCTCATGGCAAAGCTGGGTTTAAGGATATTTGGAAGCACAAGTAGTATCTCTACTTAGTGCAAGGAATTTGGCTAGCATGAGGGGGAAAGGCAAGCTCAACATGTTTGGAAGGTCTATGACAATATACTTTAACTGAGATGTGAGAAAACATAAACCATTACGTTGTCTTCCTTGTCCAACATCAACTCTTTTAGCATGTCATACTTAATGAGTGCTTCACAGTCATAAAAGATGTCCAAGATAATATATTTGTATGTGAAACCTCTCTTTCCTTATTACTTCCTATTACTTGCAACGATGACCAAAACTACGTTTATCAACTCTCAACAACTTTTATGCCTCATACTTTCTATGTGTGAAATCATCACTAACCATAAGATCAATATGAACTCTTTTATTCTCTACTTTCTCAAGATCATAGCAAGATAGCAAAGCCCTTGACTCAACACTAATCTTTATTATAGATAGCTCACGGACTCGATTACATAAAGCGATCACAAAGCAAAACTCAAAACTACTTGATATCAAAACTTCTATCTACTAGATCAAGATACTACTAAAAGGATCGAACTAAATAAAACGGTAAAGATAGGAGTGTGAGGGTGATACGATACCGGGGCACCTCCCCCAAGCTTGGCAGTTGCCAAGGGGAGTGCCCATACCCATGTAATTATGTCCTCGGAGGTGGTGAAGTAGGAGTTGTTGATGATGTAGGCTTGTCGTCCATCTTCCAAGGCATAGGCTCATCATCATAGAAGGATGATCGAGTCTCCGTGATCCTTAAATCTGCAGCCAAACTCATCCTCTTGAATCTATATTCATACTCATAGTTCTGGTTTTGTAGGTCATAGATCTGGGCTTGGAGGTGCTTGATTTTCTCTTGAAGCTTGAAGATGGTCTCCCCAATGGCTTTGTCATCTAGCTTGTGGTTGTTGGTGAACTCCGTGATCATCATCTGGTTGGTGTTGAGTCCATGCTCCACCATCCCTTGGCACTTAAAAACTTGCTGCTCCACAGCTTCGAGCTTTGTCTCCACGCTTCAGGTACTCCTTGGTCCCTCCACATCGCGGATGTGCAGCACCCCCTCACGCATCTCAATGGTTTGAGGGTGTTTCAACACCTCCGCGAGATAGGGGTTGATAACCCTCTCGAAAAACTTGTCCTTGGGAGCGCTTGGAGATGCCATGATGCTCTAGATCTGTAACAGAAAACAACTCGAAACGAAAACAGAGGATATTTGCGTGATGCGGTGGTCAAAACCTTTGGGAGTTTATATAATGAATTTTTACCGACCAAAATACATAACGTGCAAGAAAACGGAGTCCGGGAGGCACACAAGGTGGCCACGAGATAGGGGGGCGCGCCCAGTAAGGGTGGGCGCGCCCTCCACCCTTGTGGAGGCCTCGTGTCCTTCCCGGACTACTTCTTTCTTCCTAAAATTCTTAAATATTCCAAAACTGATAAAAATTGCCATTAGAATTGTTTTGGAGTCGGTTTACTTACCATACCACATACCTATTCCTTTTCGGAGTCTGGAACGTTCTGGAAAGTGTCCCTTATGTATTCCTCCGGGGTTACGGTTTCAATAATATTAGTTTCAACATTGATAGGATTACCTGAAATATAATGTTTAATTCTTTGACCGTTCACCACCCTCGGACTGGTGCCTTCAAAGTTGTTGATTTTTATGGCACCGGAACGATAGACCTCCTCGATAACGTAAGGACCTTCCCATTTAGAGAGAAGTTTTCCTGCAAAAAATCTTAAATGAGAGTTGAATAATAACACATAATCACCTACGTTAAACTCACGCTTTTGTATCCTTTTGTCATGCCAGCGTTTGACTTTTTCTTTGAATAGCTTGGCATTCTCATAAGCTTGGGTTCTCCATTCATCAAGTGAGCTAATATCAAATAACCTCTTCTCACCGGCAAGTTTGAAGTCATAGTTGAGCTCTTTAATAGCCCAATATGCTTTATGTTCAAGTTCTAGAGGTAAATGACAAGCTTTTCCATAAACCATCTTATATGGAGAGATACCCATAGGATTTTTGTATGCAGTTCTATAGGCCCATAATGAATCATCAAGTTTTTTGGACCAATTCTTTCTAGATCTATTGACAGTCTTTTGAAAAATTAATTTGAGCTCTCTATTTCTCAACTCTACTTGACCACTAGACCGCGGATGATAAGGAGATGCGATTGTATGATTAACATCGTACTTAGCAAGCATCTTACGGAAGGCACCATGAATAGAATGTGAACCACCATCAGTCATAAGATATCTAGGGAGTCCAAACCTCAGAAAAATAACTTCTTTAAGCATTTTAATAGAAGTGTTATGATCAGCACTACTAGTTGGAATAGCTTCTACCCACTTAGTAACGTAATCAACAACAACTAAAATATGTGTATAACCATTAGAGGCAGGAAAGGGTCCCATATAATCAAAGCCCCAAACATCAAACGGTTCAATAACAAGAGAATAATTCATAGGCATTTCTTGACGTCTACTAATATTACCAATTCTTTGACATTCATCACAAGATAAGGCAAACTTACGAGCATCTTTGAAGAGAGTAGGCCAATAAAAACCGGATTGCAATACCTTGTGTGCAGTTCTATCTCCAGCGTGGTGTCCTCCATATGATTCAGAGTGACACTTGCGTAGGATCTATTCCTGTTCATGCTCAGGCACACAACGTCTAATAACACCATCTACTCCTTCTTTATAAAGGTGTGGGTCATCCCAGAAGTAATGTCTTAAATCATAAAAGAACTTTTTCTTTTGTTGGTATGTGAA
Source organism: Triticum dicoccoides (assembly GCF_002162155.2). Taxonomy (NCBI): domain Eukaryota; kingdom Viridiplantae; phylum Streptophyta; class Magnoliopsida; order Poales; family Poaceae; genus Triticum; species Triticum dicoccoides. The sequence continues at coordinate 485,307,744 of NC_041385.1, forward strand.
ACTAGGAGGTATAAACTGAGCAACAATGTAATTAGCATAATCAGCATGCCAAGGAGCAGTACGAGAAGCATTAACGACCGTTAATTGTTCATCAGGAAAGCTATCATCAATAGGCAGTGGGTCATCAAGAACATTCTCTAACCTAGACAAGTTGTCTGCAACGGGGTTCTCAGCTCCCTTTCTATCAACAATATGCAAATCAAATTCTTGGAGCAAGAGAACCCATCTAATGAGCCTAGGCTTAGCATCTTTCTTTTCCATAAGATATTTAATAGCAGCATGATCCGTGTGGATAGTAACTTTGGAATCGACAATATAAGGTCTAAACTTATCACATGCAAACACAACTGCTAAGAACTCTTTTTCAGTAGTAGCATAATTTCTCTGGGCAGTATCAAGAGTCTTACTAGCATACTGGATAACATTCAATTTCTTATCAACTCTTTGCCCTAGAACAACACCTACAACATAATCACTAGCATCACACATAATTTCAAAGGGTAAATTCCAATCAGGTGGCTGAACAATAGGTGCAGTGATCAAAGCTTTCTTAAGTATTCAAATGCTTCTACACAATCATCATCAAAGACAAAAGGAATATCTTTTTGCAATAAATTAGTTAGAGGCCTAGAGATTTTAGAAAAGTCCTTAATGAACCTCCTATAAAAAGCGGCATGACCAAGGAAACTTCTTATACCTTTTATGTACTTGGGGCATGGCATCTTTTCAATAGCGTCAACTTTAGCTTTATCAACTTCAATACCTCTCTCGGAGATCTTGTGCCCCAAGACAATGCCTTCATTAACCATAAAGTGGCACTTTTCCCAATTCAAGACGAGACTAGTGTCTTCGCATTTCTGCAAAACTCGATCAAGGTTGCTCAAACAATCATCAAAAGAGGATCCATAAATGGAGAAATCATCCATGAATACCTCGCAAATATTTTCACAAAAGTCAGAGAATATAGCCATCATGCATCTTTGAAAGGTAGCAGGTGCATTACACAAACCAAACGGCATACGTTTATAAGCAAAAGTACCGAAATGGCAAGTAAAAGTAGTTTTCGATTGATCCTTACCTGACACAGGTATTTGAGAGAAACCAGAATAACCATCTAGAAAGCAGAAATGTGTGTGTTTGGATAGTGTTTCTAGCATTTGATCAATAAAAGGTAAAAGGGTAATGATCTTTCTTAGTAGCTTTATTTAATTTACGGAAATCAATTACCATCCTATAACCTGTAATAATTCTTTGCGGAATCAATTCATCTTTATCATTAGGAACAACGGTAATACCTCCCTTTTTAGGAACACAATGGACAGGGCTTACCCAATCACTACCAGCAACGGGATAAATTATACCTTGCCTCAAGGAGCTTTAGTATCTCCTTTCTTACCACTTCTTTCATCTTAGGATTCAATCATCGTTGAGGATCTCTAACTGGTTTGGCATCATCCTCCAAATTAATTTTGTGTTGGCATAACGTGGGACTAATGCCCTTGAGATCATCCAGACTATATCCAATGGCAGCACGGTGCTTCTTCAGAGTTTTCAATAATCTTTCTTCTTCTTGCTCTGAAAGGTTAGCACAAATAATAACAGGATATATTTTCTTTTCATCAAGATAAGCATACTTAAGATTATTAGGTAATGGTTTGAGTTCAAACACGGGATCACCCTTGGGTGGAGGGGGATCCCCTAGAATTTCAACGGGAAGGTTATGTTTCAGAATAGGTTCCTATTGAAGGAACACTTTATCTATTTCCCTTCTTTCCTTCATAAACATATCATTTTCATGGTCTAGCAAATATTGTTCTAACGGATCAGTAGGAGGCAGGGCAATAAAAGCAAGACCAATAATCTCAGCCTTACTAGGTGATTCTCTATCACGAGGTTGTCTACAAAACTTAGCAAAATTAAACTCATGAGACATACCCTCTAAGCCAATTGTAACAATATCCTTTTCACAATCGATCTTAGCATTAACAGTATTCAAGAAGGGTCTACCAAAAATAATGGGACAAAAGTCATCTTGTGGGGAACCAAGAACAAGAAAATTAGCAGGATATTTAACCTTCCCACACAATACTTCAACATCTCTAACAATCCCAACTGGCTTAATGGTATCCCTATTGGCAAGCTTAATAGTAACATCAATATCTTCTATTTCAGCGGGTGCAATATCATGCATAATTTCTTTATATAAGTCATAGGGTATTGCACTAGCACTAGCACCCATATCACATAAACCATGATAACAATGATCTCCTATTTTAACAGAAATGACAGGCATGCCTACCAAAGGTCTATGTATCTTAGCATCTGGTTTAACAATATTAGCAGTCTCACCACAGAAATAAATAACATGCTCATCTAAATCATCATCCAAGAGATCTTTAACCATAGCAATACTAGGTTCAACTTTGATTTGCTCGGGAGGTGTATAAGTCCTAGTATTACTCTTACGAACAATAGCTGACGTTTTAGCATGATCCTTTATCCTAATAGGAAAAGGAGGTTTCTCAACATAAGTAGTAGGAACAATACGATCACTATAAGTGACAGTCTTTTCTTCAACTGTAATAGGTGCAACTACTTTTACTTCAATGCGAGGATTATATTTAAACCACTTCTCCTTAGGGAGATCAACGTGAGTAGCAAAAGATTCACAGAAATAAGCTACTATCTCAGAGTCAAGTCCATATTTAGCGCTAAATCCACGAAAAGCATCGGTATCCATAAAAGATTTAACACAATCAAACTTAGGTGTCATACCTGACTCCTTACCATCATCGGAACCCCAATCTTCAGAGTTGCATTTAATTCTTTCCAATAAGTCCCATTTGAATTCAATAGTCTTCATCATATAAGAACCAACACAGGAAGTATCGAGCATGTTGCGATCATTGATAGAAATCCGAGCAATTTTTTTTTGAATAATCATTTCTCTGGAGAGCTCATGATTGGGGCATGAATATAACATTGACTTAAGCCTCCCCAAGCTTGAGCAATGCTTTCTCCTTCGCGAGGCCAGAAATTATATGTGTGATTATGATCACGATGAACAAGATGCATAGGATAGAACTTCTGGTGAAATTCCAACTTCAATCATTTATAATTCCAAGATCCTGTATCATCACATAGCCTATACCATGTCAATGCATCTCCCTTCAAAGATAAAGGGAAGACCTTCCTTTTGACAACATCATCGGGAATACCTGCAAGCTTAAATAATCCACAAACTTCATCCACAAAGATAAGGTGTAAATCAGGATGCAATGTTCCATCTCCTGCAAATGGATTAGCTAGCAGTTTCTCTATCATACCCGAAGGAATCTCAAAGTAAATATTTTCAGTAGGTTCAGTAGGTTGAGGAGCAACTCTTTGCTCTTCTGGCCGGGGTGAAGATACCCCAAACAAGCCCCTCAAAGGATTAGTTTCCATAGTAACAAGTGACAGAAAATTTCAGCACACTATATAAATGTTTCCTTACCAAGTTCCACTCACCAAAAGCGCTGCACTCCCCGGCAACGGTGCCAGAAAAGAGTCTTGATGACCCACAAGTGTAGGGGATATATCGTAGTCCTTTCGATAAGTAAGAGTGTCGAACTCAACGAGGAGCAGAAGGAAATGATAAGCGGTTTTCAGTAAGGTTTTCTCTGCAAGCACTGAAATTGTAGGTAACAGATAGTTTTGTGATAAGATAAATTGTAACGTGTAACAAGTAAATAAAGTAAATAAAGTTCAGCAAGGTGGCCCAATCCTTTTTGTAACAAAGGATAAGCCTGGACAATTTCTTATAATGAGAAAAGAGCTCTCGAGGACACATGGGACTTATCGTCAAGCAAGTTTTCATAACGCTCATATGATCCGCGTTCGGTACTTTGATAATTTGATATGTGGGTGGACCGGTGCTTGGGTACTGCCCTTACTTGGACAAGCATCCCACTTATGATTAACCCCTATTGCAAGCATCCACAACTACAAAAGAAGTATTAAGGTAAACCTAACCATAGCCTTAAACATATGGATCCAAATCAGCCCCTAACAAAGCAACACATAAACTGGGGTTTAAGCTTCTGTCACTCTAGCAACCCATCATCTACTTATTACATCCCTATGCCTTCCTCTAGGCCCAAATAATGGTGAAGTGTCATGTAGTCGACGTTCAAATAACACCAAGGAAAGACAACATACATCTCATCAAAATATCGAACGAATACCAAATTCACATGACTACTAATAGCAAGACTTCACCCATGTCCTCAGGAACAAACGTAACTACTCACAAAGCATATTCATGTTCATAATCAGAGGAGTAATAATATGCATTAAGGATCTGAACATATGATCTTCCACCAAGTAAACCAATTAGCATCAATTACAAGGAGTAATCAACACTACTAGCAACCCACAGGTACCAATTTGTGGTTTTGATACAAGATTGGATACAAGAGATGAACTAGGGTTTTGAGAGGAGATGGTGCTGGTGAAGATGTTGATGGAGATTGACCCCCTCCCGATGAGAGGATCATTGCTGATGACGATGGTGATGATTTCCCCCTCCCGGAGGGAAGTGTCCCCAGCAAAACAGCTATGCCGAAGCTCTAGATTGGTTCCGCTAGGGTTCTGCCTCGTGGCGGCGGAGTTTCGTCCCTTAAGCTTGCCCATGATTTTTTCCAGGGTAAAAGCCTTCATATAGCAGAAGATGGACACCGGAGGGCCACCAGGGGGCCCAAGAGACAGGGGCGCGCCCAGTAGGGGTGGGCGCGCCCCCCACCCTCCTGGCCAGGGTGTGGGCCCCCTCTAGTGTTTCTTCCGCTCAAAAATTCTTATTAATTCCAAAAATAAGTTTTGTGGAGTTTTAGGATTTTTGGAGCAGTGCAGAATAGGTTTCCAATGTTTGCTCCTTTTCCAGCCAGAATTCCAGCTGCCGGCATTCCCCCTCTTCATGGTAAACCTTGTAAAATAAGAGAGAATAGCCATAAGTATTGAGATATAATGTGTAATAATAGCCCATAATGCAATAAATATTGATATAAAAGCATGATGCAGAATGGACGTATCATGGTCACGTTATCACGGGCGTCAACCTGACGGGCTGGCGACCGCCGCTGCCGCAGTAGAGGGGAGTGCACGTGGTTGCGGCGCCTCCACCCCTTCCACTGTCAACGCGTGTCGGCTTAGTGGTCTGGCGCCATGAGGGACTTGCCTCCTGGTGGCCATCCCTGTTAGCGTGGCCAATAAGGCTTTGGATAGCAGCCCTCCACTCTTCTTGCTTCTTCGCAATAGGAGGAAAGTCGAGGAGTAGCTGCGCTCGTGCCAATGCTTCTTCTCGCGTCGGTGGCAGTGACAAGCGGGAGGAACAAGAGGAACTCGAACTTCTAACGACGTTAGAAGGAGCTCCATCAGGGTTCCGCGGCCACGCGACTTTTTCACCAGCATCTTGGCGTGCATGTCGTCCCTGCACATCTTGAGAGTGATGCTGATGGCTCTTGCCGCGACGACGCCCGGGGTCACTGACGGTGTCCTGGACTAGGGGGTACTCAACGCATCGTCTCCCGATCAGTTGGATTGGGCCGAGGACCCCCATGGCCATATACTCATGGGCCAGTCCGGACATCTGCCGCATACAAGGAAGAATCAGCAAGACTTGGCGATCAAGACAAGGACTCCTCCCCCACCGGCGTATTCGGCTAGGACTCTTGTTATCCTAGGCCTCTGGTGCATTATATAAACCGGGGTCAGGCTAGTCGATAGATATACAACAACAACCATACCATAGGCTAGCTTTAGGGTTTAGCCTCCTTGATCTTGTGGTAGATCCACTCTTATAACACACATCATCAATATTAATCAAGCAGGACGTAGGGTTTTACCTCCATCAAGAGGGCCCGAACCTGGGTAAAACATCGTGTCCCTTGTCTCCTGTTACCATCCGCCTAGACGCACAGTTCGGGACCCCCTACCCGAGATCCGCCGGTTTTGACACCTACATTGGTGCTTTCATTGAGAGTTCCGCTGTGTGATCGGCGAAAGGATCAATGGCTCGACTGCAGGTCAACTGCGACGTCGGCTTCTTCGTCACCAGCTCGACTGGTCACCTTGGCTTGACCGAGGACTGCGCCCTACCTCCGATCGTCATGATCGGATGAAGGCCTTCATCAACACCAACTCCGATCTCTATCAAGATCATGGAGGAGTCATCCATGGAGCTCGGGGGCTCAACGTCAACATTGCCCTCAGGCGACCGTGCCGTTTTTCTGGACAGCAAACTTGTATCCACCGCCACCGCCTCCTCGAGTGTCTCTTAAACGATTACTTTGGTGGAATTATGTGGAATTAAGTCTACAACAGCCCTGCAAAAATTTCGTCGAGTTCCGATGGAGGAATCTCCGGCAATTTCCGATATACCGGAGCCCTGTTGAATCTGGACGAGAATCCGGACGAGTTTAGGGCGTGGTATCCAGCATCTAGCTCGGATGTCCTTTGGAGGATCCAACCGTTGATTTGCTGTGGAATTCCCATATCTACCACCTACCAAAAATTCAGCTCGATCCGATCGTCCAAACTCCGGGAAACTTCCGATTAGTGCGTCACCTTTTGGATCTGTTTTCTGCGCGAGAACGAATCCGACCCGAATTCATCTTCTTTATGAACGGGATCTCGGACATCCTTTTTGAAGGAAGTTTTTGTATGGGGTATTGTGTTTTATTCTCAAACACATCCCAGTAGTATTAAAAGTATTCTTCCAATACGAACTTCACCGTCGCGCCGGTGTCAAACCAGCCCGACAACATCACTCCACGGCGGCCGACCTGCGTTAGACACGTCGTCGCTTTGTTGAGCCGAGCTCAATTTCTTTGGATCATCATCTCGGCCAGCCGAACAATAGTTCGGCATTGCGAAGGATAAATCGTCACCAACATCGCCGCCCCATGGATTACACGGAGCGGGCACACCTGCATCGCCACACGGTCACTTCATCAAGCCGGCATCAACCACGTCATGACCTGCATCGCTGGGCCGGGGGCTTCATCATATCTTCATCAACCTACTCCGGAGACTTCGGCGTCGCTGGCCGACCAGCTCCATCACGTTAGCTGGACCGAGGGCTTTGCCTCGGCGAGCCAACCTTTGCCAGCATCGCCATGCCGTTGCTTTATCGCCCATCAGGCGATAGGTGTGCGGATGGAGTCCCAATTTTGGGAATCACCTTTCTTCGGATTGCTACAACAAATAAGCCAGGTGCTATTAATCCTAGTATTTTTTGCTTGTTAGGGTTCATTTTTGCCAATGAATTATTACTCTGGTTTGTCCGTCATATGTACGCAGGTCTATCAAATGGTGGCCGCATTAACGACGGTCGCATGGTGGTTCGGTCAGTTTCCGTACATAGTCCAGCGAACGCCGCATCCGGAACTCAAACCGACCTGTGAATTCAGGCCTTGCCATGCCCTTACCGCATCACGCTGCCGCCCTGCATCGACATTGACTTCGGCGCCAGGCCATATTTCTTTTATTACTCACTTTGCATAAATTATTTATTATGCAATGAATTTTTTTAATTTTTATTACTATTATCTCCGATTTGCACTATTTTTTGTGCACAGGAAAATGATCCAGCCTGACTATATCCTTTGGCGTCACCTCTGCTGGACGGGGGGCTTCGTCAACACTTCATTATCCTATGCCGTGGAATTCGGCATCACCCTGCCGTCCTGCATTGACCGTGCTATGTCACCACTTCGGAGTGCCAAGCTCTTTGCTCCGCCACCTCGGGACTGGCTCGGGGATGGAACCTTGTCCCGCATCAAGCTCGGACCGCGTCATCAATACCGACACATTAACCAGCTAAGTTGTCTTCATGCTCAAAGTTTTAAATTTTAACTTGTGTTCGGCTCAGCCAAGCATTATACTTTTTTGGAAAAAAGTTGCTTGTAAAAATTTCCTTGTCCAAACTTTGTCTGTGACGCGCAAATTCAAATACCCCGTTTACTTGGGGGCTTCCTTCATGAAGCTTTTTCCTCTTGCATATGGTTATACTTGTACGACTTCGTTCCTTGTTCGTGTATTACGCCACAATATGCACCATATTGACTTAAGCGATTTGCAAGCTGGGTTGCCTGGCTCCTGTGCTTACCCCTACGTTCCCGATTGTTCGGCTAGGGAGTAAAGGGAGCACCTCTGCGATTGTCATGATCGGGTCACCCGAGCCAGACCTCAGACTAGGTGAAGCCGAAAGCTAGCGCTCTTATTGATTTCAATCATGGTCGGCACACAAAGGAACTCATGAGTACAAAAAATCTATTGCACAAGTCTCATAATAACAATGAGCACCGAAGAAAGGTATCGGTGGGGGTACTATTTTCTTCGAAGATGCTTCTTACTCTTCGCAGTAATATAGCATAAGTTCCCTGAGCGCGCTTTGTCTGTTACAGCCTTACGGCCTGATTGCCTGGTTATTGGAAACACCGTCGGTACTCTCGACAGATGGAGGACATAACACTTTTCGGTCCTTGACCGAAGAGGGAGAAGCCGACAGTCGGTTAAGACGCGTTTAAAGTTCGGTTGAACATAGATATGATATAAGTACTTCGGTACATGCAATCATTCTTTTACCCAAGTCACTTGGGGGCTCTTAAATTTATATGAGCCGTTTTATGATAAGTGTTTTTCTTCTTAGTTGTTGCAAAGTTTTTATTATTTATCACTCCTTTTTTTGACACAAGTGTGCGGTTACTAGCCGGGGAGCCTAATTTCTCTCTCAAAGCCGCTAGGAGTTTAGTTTGCTAAACTGGCCTAGTAAGCCGTAGGCTGACCCGCTTGAAGTTTTGAGATAGGATGTGTCATGTTAAAGCACGGCAGAAGCACCTTTTTTTTTCTAAAAGTCCAATTTTCGGATTGGCACCGAACATTTGATCTAGTTCGGATATTAACCTTTTGAATAAGTTTTTGGCTTTTCGAGCCCATGGCACTTTTAAACTATTTGTGTGTTTTCAGCACAAGTCTCACAGTGCAACGCCGGACACCTTTAGAGATTCGGCAAAAACATTCTCGGATATTGCTATATATGCATCGATTTCGAATTGTGTCTTCGGTCAATAGTTGGGTTGCCCGGCTCCTGTGTTTGCCGCCTACGTTCCGCTTTGTTCGGCTAGGTGTGCCAAGGGAGAACCACTGCGATTGTGCTTCCAGCTCGCATGGTCAAGCACCTCAGTGGAGAAAGCCGAAAACTGACTATCACAATAGGCGTAAACTGGTCAGCGATTCAATGACTATATTAAATGATGGGCCGTTCATAACATTGGCCGAAGTGTTTATGGCTTGACCTCAACTGTCGCCGAACACTACCGGGGGCTAGTAACTGGCCTCCCAAACTAAATCCTCAATATTTGGCTCTTCCATTAGAGCTGAGGTTTCATGATCATGCTTAGCATGACAACCCAAAGAAAGGAACCGATAGCGGGACTATTTTCTCTGGAAGACATTTCTTCTATTAAACAGTAATACATCATGTCTCTCCGCGTACCTTTGTTTATAAAAACGTATGGCCAGATTGCCTTGTTTGTTGTCAATCTTTGCCCTCATAAAGGCTTTATAAAGTAGGACAAACACTCCTCGGCTATTGGCCGAGGAGGTGGAAGCTGATGGTCGGTCAACAAAGTTTTGTACAATACGGATCTGAGCATTAATGACGTAAAGTACTTGGATACATAGAGTCATTACACACAATTTGTGATTTTACTATGGATATCGATCCTTAATTCGGCCTCCCGTGCCCGCATTAAGGCTCGGGGGCTACTGGGCTTTGGGCTTATTATTTACAAATATTAAAGGGGCACATCAATCCCCTGATCTAGTGCTGCCACCCGACCAGTGTCTCGGGGGCTACTGCATTGCCTGTTCTATGCAGAAAATTTTAAGTGCAATACAGTTTCCGAGGAGATTTTGATCCTTAGGTTGGTCGGCCGCACCCAACCCGAGTCTTGAGAACTGAGCATGCCGCTTTTTGTGTCCCGAAGTATTCTGCCGAGCTAGGACTTGATCATCAGACCGATTTTACAAATCAACCTGAGTCTCAGTGGTTACGGGGGTCAGCGGTCTTATGTCATCCTTCATGTGCATCTCGGGTTTTAGACCGATACCCACCTTGAGGGCTACTGGCACCAATCAAAAATATTGACAAAAATCGGCCCACATTCGGGGTGGTGCACCACCTCGGAAGCAGTCCGGCATAAAGCTCGGGCGCTAGTGGCTGGCTCCATAGAGGGCATTTCCAGCATTAAGCTCGGCTAAACTCCTTCAAACTTCTTTGAACCAAGGTGATTTACGACACCTCGGATAAAGTCCGGCGTTGGAGCTCGGATACATAGTCCGGCGTTGGAGCTCGGATGCAGTCCGGTGTTGGAGCTCGGATACATAGTCCGGCGTTAGAGCGGCGAAGCAGTCCGGCATTGGTGTTCGCCTGCAAAAGATACCTCAAATGCAGTCCGGCGTTGGAGCTCGGACACAAGAGGACGTTGCCGCCCGGGAACAACTTCAAACCCGAGGTGTGGCATAAAAATAACAAGGCATTGATAAAGGCCGGAAACTTAAAGGGGCTCCTCGGATACCCGATGTGTAAACTCGTTGAATGCATTTCGGCGATCCTCAAGATAGAAGATGAGAAGATTTGTTGAACCAGTTTTCAAGACCGGCAACCGAAGATGAAGAACAGTTCAGAAGAATCGAGGAGCATCCCTAACTTGAAGACCGGTTCAGGGGGCTACTGACGGTGTCCTAGACTAGGGGGTACTCAACGCGTCGTCTCCCGATCAGTTGGATTGGGCCGAGGACCCCCATGGCCGTATACTCATGGGCCAGTCCGAACATCTGCCGCATACAAGGAAGAATCAGCAAGACTTGGCGATCAAGACAAGGACTCCTCCCCCACCGGCGTATTCGGCTAGAACTCTTGTTATCCTAGGCCTCTGGTGCATTATATAAACCAGGGCCAGGCTAGTCGATAGATATACAGCAACAATCATACCATAAGCTAGCTTTAGGGTTTAGCCTCCTTGATCTCGTGGTAGATCCACTCTTATAACACACATCATCAATATTAATCAAGCAGGACGTAGGGTTTTACCTCCATCAAGAGGGCCCGAACCTGGGTAAAACATCGTGTCCCTTGTCTCCTATTACCATCCGCCTAGACGCACAGTTCGGGACCCCCTACCCGAGATCCACCGGTTTTGACACCGACAGTCACCAACGTCACGGCGCTGCTCCTCGCGCACAACCTGGGAGGGCCACGGTGCGTGCATCGGCGGAGTCGTCTTCCTACCCTTGGAGGTCCTCGCAACTCCCATAGGTAGCATTGGTGCGTCCTTGGATGCGGCGGTGCACGGATTTTCGTCGCTGCTACGAACGACGCCGCTCGCTTGGCTTATGGTATCAGGATGGCATGGATGGTCTTGATATCCTCTGCCACCAGCGTCTGCTCCGTTGCCTATTTGCGATGGCACATGTAAACCGGCTCCAGATGAACCGATCGCCGTGATCATCTTCTTCTTCCGAGCCATGGTGATGAAGAAACTGATGCACTAACTACGAGACCAGATTTTCACAACTTCAGATCCCTACCTGGCGCGCCAAAGATGTCAGGGAAATGGCACCTATGAGATCACGAGGATCCCTTCTACGGTTGACGGGGAGAGAGCTGCGCAAATAGCAGGTACAGTGATCAGCACGAGGGATTTTTACCCAGGTTCAGGCCACTGAGGAGTAAAACCCCAGTCCTGATTTTGGGTGTATATTTAGTGTTCTTGAGTTCTTAGACTAGCTGCTATGCATGCCTAGTCCAAAAAGTCCGAATCCTTCTCCAGTACGCCTCTGGCCTCCTTCTATATGTCAAATGGGTCGCCACAGTGGCACACAGGAGGTGTAAAGTAACTACAGTGCGCAAGCTTATCATTGACATCGTTGGACAAACACATTAAATGTGCCGCTTATTGATACGTCTCCAACTTATCTATAATTTTTGATTGTTCCATGCTATTATATTACCCCTTTTTGGATGTTTATGGGATTTATTTTACACATCTGTATCATTTTTGGGACTAACCTACTAACCGGAGGCCCAGCCCGTATTGCTGTTTTTTTGCCTATTTCAGTATTTTGAAGAAAAGGAATATCAAACAGAGTCCAAACGGAATGAAACCTTCGGGAGTGTGATTTTTGGAACGAACGTGATCTAGAGGACTTGGAGTGCAAGTCAAGAAGCAGCCGAGGACTCCACGAGATAGGAAGGCGCGCCCCCCCTATAGGGCGCGCCCCCTGTCTTGTGGGCCCCTCGGGCGTCCACCGACGTACTTCTTCCTCCTATACAAGCCTACGTACCCCAAAAACATCCAGGGAGCCACCGAAACACAATTTCCACCGCCGTAACCTTATGTATCTGCGAGATCCCATCTTGGAGCCTTCGTGGGCACTCTGCCGGAGGGGGAATCGACCACGGAGGGCTTCTACATCAACATCCTTGCCCCTCCGATGAGTTGTGAGTAGTTTACCACAAACCTATGGGTCCATAGTTATTAGCTAGATGGCTTCTTCTCTCTTTTTGGATCTCAATACAATGTTCTCCCCCTCTCTTGTGGAGATCTATTCGATGTAAACTCTTTTTGCGGTGTGTTTGTCGAGATCCGATGAATTATGGGTTTATGATCAAGTTTATCTATGAATAATATTTGAATCTTCTCTGAATTCTTTTATGTATGATTGAGTTATCTTTGCAAGTCTCTTCGAATTATCAGTTTGGTTTGGCCTACTAGATTGATCTTTCTTGCCATGGGAGAAGTGCTTAGCTTTGGGTTCAATCTTGCGGTGTCCTTACCCAGTGACAGAAAGGGTTGCAAGGCACGTATTGTATTGTTACCATCGAGGATAACAAGATGGGGTTTATATCATATTGCTTGAGTTTATCCCTCTACATCATGTCATCTTGCTTAAAGCGTTACTCTGTTCTTATGAACTTAATACTCTAGATGCAGGCAGGAGTCGGTCAATGTGTGGAGTAATAGTAGTAGATGCAGGCAGGAGTCGGTCTACTTGTCACGGATGTGATGCCTATATACATGATCATGCCTAGATAATCTCATAATTATTCACTTTTCTATCAATTGCTCGACAGTAATTTGTTCACCCACCGTAATACTTATGCTATCTTGAGAGAAGCCACTAGTGAATCCTATGGCCCCCGGGTCTATCTCTTATCATATTTGCTTCCAATCTACTTTTATTTGCATCTTTACTTTTTGCATCTATATTATAAAATACCAAAAATATATTTATCTTATCATACTTCTCTATTAGATCTCACTTTGGCAAGTGGCTGTGAAGGGATTGACAACCCCTTTATTGCGTTGGTTGCGAGTTCTTTGTTTGTTTGTGTAGGTGCGTGGGACTTTTGAGGAGCCTCCTACTGGATTGATACCTTGGTTCTCAAAAACTGAGGGAAATACTTATGCTACTATTGCTGCATCACCCTTTCCTCTTCAAGGAAAAGCAATGCAAGCTCAAGACGTAGCAAGAAGGATTTCTGGCGCTGTTGCGTGGGAGGTCTTCGCTCAAGTCAAGACATACCAAGTACCCATCACAAACTCATCTCCCTAGCATTTACATTATTTGCCATTTGCCTCTCGTTTTCCTCTCCCCCCTTCACCCTTACCGTTTTATTTGCCCTCTCTTTCCCAATCTCCTCCTCTCTTTCGCTTGCCTTTTTTGTTTGCTTGTGTGTTGGATTACTTGTTGCCATGGCGCAAGATAATACCAAATTGTGTGATTTCTATTATACCAATAATAATGATCTCCTTAGTACTCCGATTGCTCCTCTTAATGATGTTGAGTCTTGTGAAATCAATACTGCTTTCCTGAATCTTGTTATGAAAGATCAATTCGCCGGCCTTCCTAGTGAAGATGCCGCTACTCATCTAAACAACTTTGTTGATTTGTGTGATATGCAAAAGAAGAGAGATACGGATAACAATATTGTCAAATTGAAGTTATTTTCGTTTTCACTTAGAGATCGTGCTAAAGTTTGGTTTTCGTCTTTCCCTAAAAATAGTATTGATTCTTGGAACAAGTGCAAAGATGCTTTTATCTCTAAGTATTTTCCTCCCGCTAAGATTATCACTCTTAAGAACGATATTATGAATTTTAAACAACTTGATCATGAGCATGTTGCCCAATCTTGGGAAAGAATGAAATTGATGCTTCGGAATTGCCCAACTCATGGTTTGAATTTATGGATGATCATACAAATTTTTTATGCCGGTTTGAACTTTGCTTCTAGAAATCTCTTAGATTCAGCCGCGGGAGGCACGTTTATGGAAATCACGTTAGGAGATGCTACAAAACTTCTTGATAATATTATGGCTAATTATTCTCAATGGCACACTGAAAGATCTTCTAGTAAAAAAGTGCATGCTATAGAAGAAATCAATGTTTTGAGTGGAAAGATGGATGAACTTATGAAATTGTTTGCTACTAAAAATACTCCTCTTGATCCCAATGATATGCCTTTGTCTTCCTTAATTGAGAATAATAATGAATCTATGGATGTGAATTTTGTTGGCAGGAATAGTTTTTGGAAATAATGCTTATAGAGGAAACTTTAATGCTAGACCGTTCCCTAGTAATTCCTCTAATAATTATGGAAATTCCTACAGTATCTTATGGTAATTTTAATAAGATCCGCTCTGATTTTGAGAATAGTGTGAAAGAATTTATGATTTCTCAAAAGAATTTTAATGCCTTGCTTGAAGAAAAAATGCTCAAAGTTGATGATTTGGCTAGGAACGTTGATAGACTTTCGCTTGGTATTGATTCTCTTAAACTTAGATCTTCTTCTCCTAAGCATGATATCAATGAGTCTCTCAAAGCAATGATAATTTCCATTGATGAGTGCAAATAAAGAACCACTAGATTGCATGCTAAGAAAGATGGATTTATAAAGGCGTGTTCTTCTAGTTTCCATGAAAATAATGATGAAGATCTTAAAGTTATTGATGCGTCTCCTATTAGATCTATGTTTTGCAATATGAATCTTGATAATTATGGGACTGATGATGAGTCAACTTTACCTAGAAGGCGTCCCAAGAATTCGGAGTTTTTAGATCTTGATGCTAAATTTGGTAAAAGTGGGATTGGAGAGGTCACAACTTTAAATAGCATTGAACCCACTATCTCGGATTTCAAGGATTTTGATTATGATAATTGTTCTTTAGAAGGTTGTATTTCCTTGTTGCAATCCGTTGTTAATTCTCCTCACGCTTATAGTCAAAATAAAGCTTTTACCAAACATATCGTTGATGCCTTGATGCAATCTTATGATGAAAAACTTAATTTGGAAGTTTCTATACCTAGAAAACTTAATGATGAGTGGGAACCTACTATAAAGGTTAGAATTAAAGATCATGAGTGTTTTGCTTTGTGTGATTTGGGTGCTAGTGTTTCCGCGATTCCGAAAACTTTATGTGATATTCTAGGTTTCTGTGATCTTAATGATTGCTCTTTAAATTTGCACCTTGCAGATTCCACCATTAAAAATCCAATGGGAAGGATCAACGATGTTCTCATTGTTGCAAATAGAAATTTGGTACCCGTAGATTTTATCGTTCTTGATATAGATTGCAATCTTTCTTGCCCTATTATTCTTGGTAGACCTTTCCTTAGAACATTTGGCGCGATTATTGATATGAAGGAAGGGAACATTAGATTCCAGTTTCCATTAAGGAAAGGCATGGAGCACTTTCCAAGAAAGAAAGTTAAATTACCTTATGAATCTATCATGCGGGCTACTTATGAATTTTGTGCCAAAGATGGCACTACTTAGATCTATCTTCGCTTTTATGCCTAGCTAGGGGCGTTAAACGATAGCGCTAGTTGGGAGGCAACCCAATTTTCTTTATGTTTTTTGTTTTTGTTCCTATTTAGTAATAAATCTTGCTTCTACCTTCTGTTTAGATGTGTTTTTATCTTTTAATTAGTGTTTGTGCCAAGTAGAACCTATAGGATAACCTATGATGATAGTTGATTTGATTCTGCTGAAAAACAGAAACTTTGCGTGCACGAATTTAGTTTTGTTAAATCACAGGAACGTTATTTTGCATTGATTCTTTTTGCTGCTGATCAATAAAAAAATTGTCCAGGACTTCCTATGTTGGTAGGAATTTTAGAGTTCCAGAAGTTTGCATTAGTTACAGATTGCTACAGACCGTTCTGTTTTTGACAGATTCTGTTTTTCGTGTGTTGTTTGCTTATTTCAATGCATCTATGGCTAGTAAAATAGTTTATAAACCATAGAGAAGTTGGAATACATTAGGTTTAACACCAAAATAAATAAATAATGAGTTCATTACAGTACCTTATGTGGTGGTTTATTTTCTTTCACTAACGGAGCTTATAAGATTTCCTGTTGAGTTTTGTGTTGTGAAGTTTTCAAGTTTTGGGTAAAGCTTTTATGGACTATGTAATAAGGAGTGGCAAGAGCCTAAGATTGGGGATGCCCAAGGCACCCCAAAATATCCAAGAATAGCCAAAATCCTAAGCTTGGGGATGCCCCGGGAAGGCATCCCCTCTTTCGTCTTCGTTCATTGGTAACTTTACTTGGATCTATATTTTTATTTGCCACATGATATGTGTTTTGCTTGGAGCGTCGTGTATTATATTAGTCTTTGCTTCTTAGTTTATCACAATCTTCCTTGCTGTACACACCTTTTGGGAGAAGCCTATTTGATTAGAATTTGCTAGAATACTCTATGTGCTTCACTTATATCTTTTGAGCTTGATAGTTTTGGCTCTAGTGCTTCACTTACATCTTTTAGAGCACGGTGGTGTCTTAATTGGTGAGGAAAGGATGAGGAAGACCATGATTCCCCCACAAGTCGGGATGAGACTTCAGACTTCACAAAAAGAAAAAAAAGAGAAAAAGAAGAAAGGCCAAAAAAAGAAAGGCCAAAGAAAAAAAAGAAAAAAAGAAAAAGAAAAAAAATGAGAGAAAAAGAGAGAAGGGACAATGCAACTATCTCTTTTTCCACACTTGTGCTTCAAAGTAGCACCATGATCTTCATGATAGAGAGTCTCATATATTGTCACTTTCATATACTAGTGGGAATTTTTCATTATAGAACTTGGCTTGTATATTCCAATGATGGGCTTCCTCAAAGTGCCCTAGGTCTTCGTGAGCAAGCAAGTTGGATGCACACCCACTTAGTTTCTTTTGTTGAGCTTTCATATATTTATAGCTCTAGTGCATCCGTTGCATGGCAATCCCTACTCACTCACATTGATATCTATTAATGGGCATCTCCATAGACCGTTGATATGCCTAGTTGATGTGAGACTATCTTCTCCTTTTTGTCTTCTCCACAACCACCATTCTATTCCACATATAGTGCTATGTCCATGGCTCACGCTCATGTATTGCGTGAAAGTTGAAAGAGTTTGAGATTATTAAAGTATGAAACAATTGCTTGGCTTGTCATCGGGGTTGTGCATGATTAAATACTTTGTGTGATGAAGATAGAGCAACAGCCAGACTATATGAGTTTGTAGGGATAACTTTCTTTGGCCATGTTATTTTGATAAGACATGATTACTTTGATTAGTATGCTTGAAGTATCACCATTTTCATGTTAATATGAACTTTTATTTTGTATCATTTGGATCTGAACATTCATGCCACAATAAAGAAAATTACATTGAGAATTATGCTAGGTAGCATTCCACATCAAAAATTCTCTTTTTATCATTTACCTACTCAAGGACGAGCAGGAATTAAGCTTGGGGATGCTTGATATGTCTCCAACGTATCTATAATTTCTTATTGTTCCATACTATTATATTACCCCCTTTTGGATGTTTATGGGCTTTATTTTACACATCTATATCATTTTTGGGACTAACCTACTAACCGGAGGCCCAACCCGTATTGCTGTTTATTGCCTATTTCAGTATTTCGAAGAAACGGAATATCAAACGGAGTCCAAACGGAATGAAACCTTCGGGAGCGTGATTTTTGGAACGAACGTGATCCAGAGGACTTGGAGTGCAAGTCAAGAAGAAGCCGAGGACTCCACGAGATAGGAGGGCCCCCCCCCTATAGGGCGCACCCCCTGTCTCATGGGCCCCTCGGGCATCCACCGACGTACTTCTTCCTCCTATATAAGCCTACGTACCCCGAAAACATCCAAGGAGCCACCGAAACACAATTTCCACCGCCGTAACCTTCTGTATCTGCGAGATCCCATCTTGGACCTTTGCCGGCACTCTGTCGGAGGGGGAATCGACCATGGAGGGCTTCTACATCAACATCCTTGCCCCTCTGATGAGTTGTTAGTAGTTTACCACAGACCTATGGGTCCATAGTTATTAGCTAGATGGCTTCTTCTCTCTTTTTGGATCTCAATACAATGTTCTCCCCCTCTCTTGTGGAGATCTATTCGATGTAAACTCTTTTTGCAGTGTGTTTGTCGAGATCCGATGAATTGTGGGTTTATGATCAAGTTTATCTATGAATAATATTTGAATCTTCTCTGAATTCTTTTATGTATGATTGAGTTATCTTTGCAAGTCTCTTTGAATTATCAGTTTGGTTTGGCCTACTAGATTGATCTTTCTTTCCATGGGAGAAGTGCTTAGCTTTGGGTTGAATCTTGCGGTGTCCTTACCCAGTGACAAAAAGGGTTGCAAGGCACATATTGTATTGTTGCCATCGAGGATAACAAGATGGGGTTTATATCATATTGCTTGAGTTTATCCCTCTACATCATGTCATCTTGCTTAAAGCGTTACTCTATTCTTATGAACTTAATACTCTAGATGCAGGAATGAGTCGGTCGATGTGTGGAGTAATAGTAGGAGATGCAGGCAGGAGTCGGTCTACTTGTCACGGACGTGATGCCTATATACATGATCATGCCTAGATAATCTCATAATTATTCGCTTTTCTATCAATTGCTCGACAGTAATTTGTTCACCCACCGTAATACTTATGCTATCTTGAGAGAAGCCACTAGTGAAACCTATGGCCCCCGGGTCTATCTCTTATCATATTTGCTTCCAATCTACTTTTATTTGCATCTTTACTTTTTGCATCTATATTATAAAATACCAAAAATATATTTATCTTATCATACTATCTCTATTAGATCTCACTTTTGCAAGTGGCCGTGAAGGGATTGACAACCCCTTTATTGCGTTGGTTGCGAGTTCTTTGTTTGTTTGTATAGGTGCGTGGGACTTTTGAGGAGCGTCCTACTAGATTGATACCTTGGTTCTCAAAAACTGAGGGAAATACTTACGCTACTATTGCTGCATCACCCTTTCCTCTTCAAGGAAAACCAACACAAGCTCAAGACGTAGCACTTACGTGCCCTCACACTTTATCGGGGATGGCAACAGAACCCGTACCGTCCGTCGCCGCCTCATCCCGCTTTAACACTTGTCCAGGCTGACGAGGCATGCAGTGCCAAGCTGGCTGGTTAGCCCTGTGTTGGCGCGGTGGCAGGGCCTCCACGAAAATCTTCATGCCACCACGCAGGTGCTTGCTTGGTTGCCCTAGAATCTGCATGCCGCCACGCAGGCGTCTGCCTAGTTGGCAAGCTGGTTGTCATACTAGAACGACAGTGAGGTGGTGAAAACTTGTCGGGTGCGGGCCTGGCTGTGGCCCTGCTATTGTCCCCGACAAGGGTCTTGCCGGGGCCTTGCAGTCGTTGCCGGCAAGGGTCTTGCCGGGGGTCTTGCAGTCGTCCCCGGCAAGGGTCTTGCCGGGGGTCTCTGTCTTCTGGTCTTCACGTAGACCTGCAAGCCACTAGTCTTCACAAAGACCTGCATGCTACTATGCACGCATCCTCAAGTCTTGGCCTTGACGTTGTCAATGGTGTCAGAGCTCTCATCCTCAATGGTGGTGGCCTTGCTAGTGCTTCGCAGGTCGCCCCGACAAGGCTCTTGCCGGGGCTACACAGGCTGCCCCCGGCAAGGGTGTTGCCGATGGAGGTCTAGCTTGTCTTCTGCTCTTTGTTTACTAGCCTGAGTGCTTGTCTTGGTAGTCTTGTATCTTTCCTTCCACTGCCCCGTCAAGCCTTGCCGCAGGTGTGGCTACAACCGCCCGTGCACAAGTAAGGGGTACATAAAAGCCCATACTTTTGTACACCGACAACCCGCCGTATGCATTCTTTCAAGAGAGAAGCCTCTAGTGAAAACTGTGGCCCCCGGGTCTATTCTTATAATATTATTTTCAGATCTGTAAAATTAAAATCCCAAAAGTACCTTGGTGCAATTTATTTACCTTTACTTTATTTTGCACTTTTATTTATCTTTTATACCTATCTCTATGATATCTCATCCTTGCAAGTAACCGTCAAGGGATTAACAACCCCTTTATCGCGTTGGGTTCAAGTATTTGTTTGTTTGTGCAGGTGCTATTATTGGAGACTTGTGTGTTCCTCCTACTAGATTGATACCTTGGTTCTTAACTAAGGGAAATACTTATCTCTACTTTAATGCATCACCCTTTCCTCTTCAAGGGAAAACCAACACATGCTCAAGAAGTAGCAGAAAGAATTTCAGGCACTGTTGCCAGGGAGGTTCTACATCAGCCCTACCAAGTACCTATGATAAACTCTCATCTCTTGCATTTACATTATTCTCCATTTGCCTCTCATTTTCCTCTCCCCACTTCTAAAACATTTTTATAAAAACACAAAAATATTTTCCTTTTTATCTGCCTTCTCTCCTTTCGTATTTTTTGTTTGATTGTGTGCTTGATTACTTGCTTTCTCACAATTTCTCAAGAAAATACTAAGTTTTGTGAGTTTTCCAACACTAATAATAATGATTTTATCAGTACTCCGATTTCTCCCACCACTAGTCCAGAATCTTGTGAAATTAATGCCGCTTTGTTGAATCTTGTTATGAAATAACAATTTTCTAGTAACCCTAATGAAGATGCTGCATCCCATCTAAATACTTTTGTTGAATCGTGTGATATGCAAAAGAAAAAACATATGTGGATAATGATATTGCTAAATTGAAGGTATTTCCATTCTCACTACGAGGTCGTGCTAAAACTTGGTTTTCATCCTTGCCTAAAAATAGTATTGATTCATGGAATAAATGTTTTCCAAGTATTTTCCTCCCGCTAAGATCATCTCCCTTAGGAACGATATCATGAATTTTAAGCAACTTGATCATGGACATGTTGCATATTCTTGGGAGAGGATGAAATTAATGATAATAAATTGCCCTACTCATGGTTTAAGTTTATGGGTAATCATACAATTTTTTATGCTGGATTGAATTTTGCATCTAAAAATCTTTTAGATTCCACCGCAGGTGGTACTTCTATGGAAATCACATTAGGAGAAGCTACTGAACTCCTAGATAATATTATGGCAAATTACTCTCAATAGCATACCGAAATATCTTCTACTAGTAAAAGAAGGTATTTTTACATATGTGCCCCTAGTTCCTTAGCCATAATCATTCATCCCCACACTCTTAACTTTTGCTCACTTTTCCCCACTCTCTTGTCCGAAACCCTCAAAAATGGTCACAAATGGTGGATGTCATCGAGTCAATGCTTTGAACGTTAACTCTACGAGTGGGGCTGCGCTGGACTATGTCGTCCGTTGGACCTGACAATTGGGGCTGCATCGGACGGTGGCGTTGTTCGACCGTTGGGCCGTGGTTTCTTTAGACTGTTGGTCTGTTGCATGAAAGGCCTGCGCATGGCGCCATGATAGAAGCCTGCTATGCATGCACGGCATATCCAGCTAGCCCGCCTGCATGCGCCGATGTCCGCTGCCACAACGCGCTAACCGAGCCTCTTTCCTGCACGCGAGCCGCCAAGGATGCAGTGATGGTCGCTGCCGCTGGTTTTTCTCTTCTCACACGCGTGTCTCCTCGATTTAGATCAACATTTCAGCCTTTTCAATCCACTTGCATTGATTTAGCGTGGCAATTAAAACTGGTTGGCAAAGTGGCATATCTATTGACGCGACTCGTTTGAACGTAGCAAATCTATAACACCTGGATTTTGGCCCTTTTCTTTTTCTTTGGATTTATTTGGTTTTTGCTCTGTTTTTCTTTTTGGAGTGGTTCTGTGGCCTTGCCACCTGGGAAATCATCCTAATTTCCTCTCCAAAGTGGCTCATCACTCAAAACCTTGCCAAGATCATGTCACTTCACTCCTTGACCAAACCCTAAACTCTTTTTCTAGGGAAAATTCCTTTTTCATTAAAGGAATAACCCTATCTGCCCTAGGTTGTGAAGCAACCTATATTTCTGTCCATCCAAAAATCCCTAAATAATTCTCATAACTCCTTTGGGTCATATATAGCTCAAATATGCCCAAACATTGCCTTGGCCAGTTCAAAGATATTTCCCCAATATTCCTTTTTCTATTCTGCCCTAAATGGCACTTTGTGAAGGAAGTGTCATTTATATTTTTCCTAGTGCCTCCCAACCTTTTTGGGCACGTTCATATGTCCAAATAATTGCCCCATGCACAAGTTCAAACTTATTTGGCTAGCCAATCTTCCTCAGTGAATTTTCAAAGTTTCTGTCAAACAGAAGGCTTTGTGAAGGAAGTACTAGCTAGGAGTACCCAAATGAGTTGAACTTCTGCACACTCCTTAATGTGCTCATATTAACCCCATACACCCATTTGCAGCCTTATCCAATAGTCTATGTGAGCACAGGAGCAAATCTTTGTTTCTGGCAATATTTTCGGGTTGTGAAGCAAGTGTATTTTATATTGCTTCAAAAATCCTGATAAATTACCAGATCATTCTTATACCCATAAAACATCTCTCCACCCAATTTGGCATCATTTTATCAAGCCATTTGATCACCATAATTATGTCAAGTTTCTGGTCAGCAGAGGTGTTTGTGAAGCAAGTGCCATTTTGACTTGTCCATTTGACATGAGCTTTTTACATCAACTCCATATGACCAAATGATCAAGCTTTGCCCAATATGAGCTCAAGTTGACACTCCATATGAGTGCACCATCCTGATCTTCATTTCTGGACCAAATAAGCAGTTGTGAAGCAACTATGATTTATCTTGGTTCATTTCTCCTCAAACCCCCCAGGATCATAGTCCCTCCATAGCTAAACTCCCCAGACATCAATTCTACCATTTACCCTCCCTGGTTTTACATCTAGGATGTTGCCAAGTTTGCAACAACAAACTTGTGGAGCTTGGTTTACTCCACTCCCTTTGTCTCTGCCTGCCTATTTGCCGTAGTAATACTCCACGCTGGAAGGACTATGCGGTAGACATGATTTAGCCTCGGTAAAAACTCCAGAGCACGCCATGCCAGTGGTGACCACGAGGGAAGCCAGCCAAAACGGTGGTCTAGCTACTGTTCTCGTCGGCAGCGCTGTTCCGACCTTCCCTGACCTCGCCATTAATGTCCTATAGCTCCCCCTCATCGTCTCCGTTCGCCTGGACCCCTCTCCCCCTCCGACAGTTTCCTCGCCGACGCTCGCCGACGAACGCCCATGGGTGCACTGTGCTCCGTTTGGCTCCAAGCTCGTCTCGGCTTCTTCCTCTGCTCCCCGGTGTCATCTACCCCTCCGTGAGTCCTGCGCCTCATCTGCGTTCTCCTTCATCGCCTTCCATGTGCCCTCCCGTGCTCGCTGGCCTCGCCAGAGTGTCGGCCAGATGCGCATGGCGGCACCCGAGCCCATCTTCTTCGCCCCGGCTATATATAGCCATCCCCACAGCCTCTTGAGCTCATCAGCCTCACCTCCTCCCTCCACTAGCCCTCCCTGACCACTAGCTCGAGCTCCTGGAGCTCTCTGTGCCCCCATCGCCGCCATGGCCGCCGCGGTGCTCCGCCTAAATCCCGGCGAGCCGTGCCTCCTCTCTCCATTCTGCCACCACCAGTAGACCGCCAAGACTCTGGTGACCATCCCCAGTCCCTCTCTCCCTCGCCGGAGCTCCCTTTTGCCGCGAGCCCAACCACAGCCGAAGCCCCCCTCCACCGCGGCTGGCCTCTCGCTCAGCCGAGCCCTTCCCTGCGGCTGCGCCTTGCCTGGACGGGTGCGCCTCGCCGTCCTGAGCGCTCCGGTGGTCCGACCTCCACTGGAGGTGGCCGGAGTCACCGGGGTCGGCGCCGGCAGCGCCTCTGCCTCGCCCCTCCCCTGCTCCCATCGGGGAAGAAGAAGGAAGAGAGAGAGGAAGGTGTTGACCTCGCGTGGGACCCGCGGGCCCCGCGTGTCAGCCTCACGGCATTGACCGGCCAGCGCCAACGTGGAAAAGTGACAGGCCCCACCCGTGGGACCCGCACGCGTCAGCCCCCCCACTGTTCTAACGGATAAGGTGAAGGCGTATTTCCCTGATTACATTTTCCGTTTTCTGTTCAGGCCCCTGGTTGAAAAGATTTTCATTATAGATGGGTCCCTGGCAGAAAAACATCCATATCTTTCTAACCATAGCTCCAAATGAGGTGATTCCAACGCTCACTTCTTTGTTTCATCGAGCCCTTTCTGTTGGTATCACCTTCATTATGTTTTGGCATTCTGAAAATGACCATTTTGCCCCTGCCCTTAATCAGCCCCCTCCGAGAGAGAACGTTTTACGGCGATTCGTTCCGCGAGTTTCTCGCACTTTCTCCCGGTGATTTCTTCCACCCCAGGCAAGCCACACCCTCCATTTGCATGATTGCAATGCAGTGACATGGTTTATTTCATTTTGAACTTGTTTAAAATATTGTTTTAGCAACATGACTCTGTGCATGGCATTTTCTTGGAGTATTATTTTGATCTTGTTGTTGCCATGCTATTGTTTGGATTACTAGGAATTATGTTTGGAGTTGATGAGTATCATGTTGCCATTGGAGTATAAGTGGCTGGTATTATGATTATTTCCGTGATGATATCTGTGATTATGTTTGGAATATTACTTTGGATATCATGCTACCTTTGGATCATTAGTGGTTAGTATGATTATTTTCATGATGCTAGTTGATGTTCTGTTGCTTGGAGTATTATTTTTGGAGATGATGGTTACATGTGGATCATAGTTGGATAACTTGTTCTTGCATATTTGAGTAGTAGTATTACTGTTGCCAGATTCATCATGATAGTAGTGTTATGCTATCCTCGGAGTATTTTGAGATGATGATATTATGCTTGGATTATTTGTTGGATATTGCTATGACTTGGATTGTAGTTTGATGGTTGACATCGGAGTATCAGTTATCATGGTTATAGTTTTGTGGATAAATTCCGTCAGTAAGTTGGTCAGGTGCCGCCGGATCGAACTTTTCCAGTGCAACCACATTTGCCGGTATGGGACGGCCCTAATGCGGTCTATTGTCGTGCCTCTCGCTGGTGCCTCTAACGAGGGAAGGTTATGGGCACACGCTACCCTGATTAGGTAGGCGGACATAAGCCTTGTGTGCCCGTAGTTGTTATAGCCGGCGGATCCCCATGTGGGATCGTTTATGTTTTGGCCACGACGGTGGTTGTTGTGTCTTGTGGTAGACACGGGGCCACCCATGACAGCCCAAAGGGGAGTGAGTCGGAGTGGCCGAGAGAGTGTCATGGCAGTAGATCGGTTTTGTCAGAACGCCGTTGGTCCACCCGAATGGGAGTGCGAGGCCATGGGTTCTGTGGTGTGGGTACAGTGCGCTACCTCTGTAGAGTGTGTGTTTAATCTATCGATAGCCGCGTCCTCGGTCATGGGCATAGGTTCGTACTAGGGCACACCGTTCGATCAACATTCACCTGACGGAATGAAGTATAGTGATGGATATGTGGATATTTGGAGCAGTACAGATTGGCCAAGTATTGGCCGGGTTGTGATCGCCGTAAGGATCACGGGCCATTTATTGGTCGGGCTGTGATCGCCGTAAGGATCACGGGCCATTTATTAGTCGGGTTGTGATCGCTGTAAGGATCACGGGCCATGTATTGGTCGGGTTGTGATCGCCGTAAGGATCACGGTTACAGTTTGGTTTTGATCATGAGGTGATCCAGATGGTATATTACTTGGCCGGTTAGCCAAGAGAGATATGGTTATGGAGATCGGAGATGGTGATTTATCAGTATTGTAGTAGTTTCATATTATGCGTAGGAGTTGCTGTTGGATCATGGTAGTTGTTAATTTAATCAACCTGCTTAATGCTGTGTTGTTGTCTTGCCTTGATGTTTTTGGTTGTTGTGAGCTTGCAAGTACATTCAACGTACTGACCTGGCGTGTCATGCCAGATTGCAGGTGATGCCTTGATTGCTTGATTGCTTGTCGTGGTTTCCGTTCGTGCGAGCTAGATCGTGTCCCAGCCAGAGTCCCTACGGAGTGGAGCTCACCACCTTCGTCGTTGTTCCGCTGCTAGAAGATTTCTGCTGCTACGAGTTGTTCCACTGCTAGCATAGAGCAACTCTAGTATCATAGGTGTAGTGTCGCTATGCTGATGTGATCCTTTGTAACATCAGACCCTTGTATTATTATTCTTGTAATAAGAGCTGATTTGTTCTATGTCAAGCAGTGCCGTATTCTAGAGACTTCTCCTCGATCTCTGGGCTGGAATACGGGGCGTTCCGGTTTCTCTGAGCCGGGGTGCCACAGGCTTGGTATCAGAGCAGGTCTGGCTGTAGGACGCCCTAGTCAGCGCGAGCGGTAGAAACCGGTAGAAATCGGTAGTATAGAGTCTGGCTAGTTTATTGCATTTGGTTGCTGGATTTGTTTGTTGCATAGCATGCATATAGCCTTAGTATTTGTGATAACGGTTTATCTGGTGAGTGTAGTTGGCATCGGTTCGAATCCACTACAGCTCAACCTTTGCATTTCTCCAGTTCCTTTTTTCTTTCAGTGTTTGGTGTCATTTCTGTTCCAGCAGAGTGATGCCAAGTGATCCCGACACTGTTTGCAAAAATGGTGGTCAGGTATCGCACCGATGTCTTTCCTTCAGTCCCATCTATCGTTTTGGTGATGGACATTCTTCTATCCTGGATCGTTCTTTTATTTTTTTCGTGTTGGCAACCCTTAATGATCTTAGTTATCAAGAAAGGGCAATGTTAGCAGCCTTAGTTTTCCCCGCTATCCTATATCTTGGATGAGTACGGATCTTTTTCCGTCCTCTTGATAATAATGTGGTTGCGACCTTCGTGTCCCACTACATGGTTATCGAGTGCGTCCTCACCTCTGAGCTAGTCCAGGTTGCTATCTGGCTAAGTTAGCACTTGGTGTAGCGCTGTTTACACCAATTCT
This sequence comes from Triticum dicoccoides, assembly GCF_002162155.2. NCBI lineage: Eukaryota > Viridiplantae > Streptophyta > Magnoliopsida > Poales > Poaceae > Triticum > Triticum dicoccoides. The sequence goes on from NC_041385.1 coordinate 485,335,011, forward strand.
TCCACACATTTATTCGTCCTCGTGCACATCGTCATAGCATGCTAGATCGTAGAACCGGAGATCCCGTGAGATTTATGTGCTTAAGTAGGCATGCATATTGTGCGACTAGCAGTAATATGTGACACTGATTGTGTGTGAATTGTTTGTTGTTGTGTGCTTTTGTTTAGTTGACTTTTCTTCTGCTTCTTTCTTTTTGGGCCCCAATGTTACATTATTTTTCCCCTATAAATAATTGCTCATCCACCGACACCGGGATCGAAGAAGTAATAAGGATTTCAAATATTTGGAAGAAGCTCAGCTAGACATTTTGGTCTAACCAATCAACTACATTATGGCATTAATATCTGTTCAGAATACCAATGGTGTGTTGGATTGATTATCAACATCGAGTCCCCGTCAGTGCAAAATCCTCACAGCAGTTATGGTCCAGTCAGCAGAAAGACAAGTCAGGTACAAGACCAACGATATATTTTCAAACAAAGGTATGGATCATATACAAAATTTTGGCTCAGAAATGCATGATGCTTGAAATATGTTACTATCCAAAATAAAGTCAGAATGTGATATGCTCAAGGAAGACGGTCAAACCATTTTTTTCTCATGCAAATAATCAGCCTCAGAGTATTATGGGCGTGTGTATGAATTTCAGTCTGCATATCAGTATGAAGTTTTGGATATAAGAAACTCAGTCTTATTCCACACGCTATTGGAAGAAATTTATGATGCAAGGCTCCTCAAATTTTCCTGAACATGATATGTGAACAATTTCCGGTCCACGATACCCGGTCTTTCTCAGCAAGACACCTCGGTAAAAGCTTCTGACAGACGGAAATGAATTTTTATTAACAAGCAAACCCAAGGAGAAGCTTCTCAAGTATGGAACTCAGGCTTCTCCAGCACAATAATCAGAGAAAGCTTCGTGTGCAAGCTATAGATCCTTCTTCTGCAAGATATCCAGGCAAAAGATTTGAGCAGAAGTTAACAAGTCTTCCTCAGCAAGCTACTCGGATGGCTTCTCTCGTAAGCCACCCAGTCCGCGTCAGTACCACAATATTGCACCATCCTCCGAGATTATATGATGAGTTGCCAATGTATGGCAGTACAGTTCAAGGACCAGACTTGCAATAATTTTGTCAGAGGTACAATTCAGTCAAAACATATGCCTACCGCAAGGATCGAGTGATCGGTGGCATATCCTTCTTATATATGGTGAGCATGTATCCCCAGTCATATTAGTAACTCATACGAGATGTGGCAAAGATCCAGCAGATATACCTAAGAAAAGTAAGGATCCCACAACCTCCCTAGTCAGGCAAAGGAAAATAAGCAAAAATACATCTCATGTGATGCAAGGAACACTAATATTTGGAGATGACATCACAAAATCCACGGTCTTGACAATGGTCATCAAGGTCATTATTCCCGCAACTGACAAAGAGATATTATAAAACATTGTCACCTTCTTGTATGATTGGCCTTAGCAATGAGCTCTGTACAGCTACAAACCCCGAGTATATGTCATATGTGTTTGGACTCAGGTCAGAAAACAAGGAGGAATAATGTCAAAAATACTAATCGCATCCCTGGTCATATGAAGAATCAAGGACAGGTGTGGCCAAGTTGTTTCAGTAAGGTATCCTAACCAAGAAAATCAGGACCATAAAAAGGATGAGACTGACAGCAAAGCATGATGATTTTTGCACAACCATCAGGGTCCGGATACCCAAGTCAGTTGAAAGCCATAATCCCATATGAATCCACAATGTCATACTCTTAGCGGCCTACTCTATTTACAAGGATTTTCATATCCCGCTGACCCGCTTGACATGGTTAGTGTGGAATATCCAAGTCTGTTCTGTCAGATTCAAGAATTCTTTGCAACCTCAGCAGTCTAACTTCTCCTCGATCTCTGGGCTAGAATACGGGGCGTTCCGGTTTCTCTGAGCCGGGGTGCCACAAAATCCAAAGGGCGGCCGGTGCCACTCCCCTCCCTTATTTAAACCACCCTCCCCTCTACCTATTCTCCACACATCCATTTGCTCCGCCCCCTTCTCTTCTTCATCCAAATCCAGAGCACTCTTGAAGCAAGGAGAGGATGCAGTACGATGACCCACCTTCCAGCTGCCACCGACCGACCGGGAGAGGCAGCACCCCGCAAGCGTCTGATACGTCCATTTTGCATCATGCTTTTATATCAATATTTATTGCATTATGGGCTGTTATTTCACGTTATGTCACAATACTTATGACTATTCTCTCTTATTATACAAGATTTACATGAAGAGGGAGAATGCCGGCAGCTGGAATTCTGGGCTGGAAAAGGAGCAAATATTGAAGGCCTATTCCGCGCAACTCCAAAAGTCCTGAAACTCCACGGAATATCTTAAAATAAATAAAGAAAATCGTCGCCAAAGATGAAGGCCAGGGGGCCCACACCCTACTCACGAGGGTGGGGGCGCCCCCCGGGGCGCGCCCCCTACCTCGTGGGCTCCCCGGTGGCTCTCCGACGCCCATCTTCTCCTATATGAAGTCTTTCGATAAGAAAAAAAATAGAAGGCAACCTTTCGAGACGAGACTCCGCCGCCACGAGGCGGAACCTTGGCGGAACCAATCTAGGGCTCCGGCAGAGCTGTTCTGCCAGGGACACTTCCCTCCGGGAGGGGGAAATCATCACCATCGTCATCACCAACGCTCCTCTCATCGGGAGAGGGCAATCTCCATCAACATCTTCACCAGCACCATCTCATCTCCAAACCCTAGTTCATATCTTGTATCCAATTCTTGTCTCCAAGTCCGGGATTGGTGCTAGTAGGTTGCTAGTAGTGTTGATTACTCCTTGTAGTTGATGCTAGTTGGTTTATTTGGTGGAAGATCATATGTTCAGATCCTTTATGCATATTATTACCCCTATGATTATGAACATGAATATGCTTTGTGAGTAGTTACGTTTGTTCCCGAGGACAAGGGAGAAGTCATGCTATTAGTAGTCATGTGAATTTGGTATTCGTTTGATATTTTGATGAGATGTATGTTGTCTAGCCTCTAGTGGTGTTATGTGAATGTCGACTACATAACACTTCACCATTATTGGGGCCTAGAGGAAGGCATTGGGAAGTAATAAGTAGATGATGGGTTGCTAGAGTGACAGAAGCTTAAACCCTAGTTTATGCGTTGCTTCGTAAGGGGCTGATTTAGATCCATATGTTTCATGCTATGGTTAGGTTTACCTTAATACTTTTGTTGTAGTTGCGGATGCTTGCAATAGAGGTTAATCATAAGTGGGATTATTGTTCAAGTAAGAACAACACCCAAGAACCGGTCCACCCACATATCAAATTATCAAAGTACCGAACGCGAATCATATGAGCGTGATGAAAACTAGCTTGACGATATTCCCATGTGTCCTCGGGAGCGCTTTTCCTATTATAAGAGTTTGTCCAGGCTTGTCCTTTGCTACAAAAAGGATTGGACCACCTTGCTGCACTTTATTTACTTTTGTTACTTGTTGCTCGTTACAATTTATCTTATCACAAAACTATCTGTTACCACTTATTTCAGTACTTGCAGAGAATACCTTGCTGAAAACCGCTTATCATTTCCTTCTGCTCCTCGTTGGGTTCGACACTCTTACTCATCGAAAGGACTACAATAGATCCCCTATACTTGTGGGTCATCAAGACTCTTTTCTGGTGCCGTTGCCGGGGAGTGTAGTGCCTTTGGTAGGTGGAATTTGGTAAGGAAAAAATTATATAGTGTGCTGAAATTTTCTGTCACTTGTTACTATGGAAAGTAATTCTCTGAGGGGCTTGTTCGGGGTATCTTCACCCCGTCCAGTAGAGCAAAGAGTCGCTCCTCAACCTACTGAACCTATTGAAAATGAAACTCCTTTTGAGATTCCTTCGGGTATAATGGAAAAATTGCTAGCTAACACTTTTACAGGAGATGGAACAAAGCATCCTGATGAACATTTATGCTATGCGGATGAAGTTTGTGGACTATTTAAGCTTGCAGGTATACCCGATGATGTTGTTAAGAAGAAGGCCTTCCCTTTATCTTTTAAGGAAGACGCATTGACATGGTATAGGCTATGTGATGATATGAGATCATGGAACTATAAAAGATTGAAATTGGAATTTCATCAAAAGTATTACCCTATGCATCTTGTTCATCGTGATCGCAATTATATATATAATTTTTGGCCCCGCGAAGGAGAAAGTATCGCTCAAGCTTGGGGGAGGCTTAAATGAATGTTATATTCATGCCCCAATCATGAGCTCTCAAGAGAAGTAATTATGCAAAGTTTTTATGCTCGGCTTTCTGATAACAATCGCACCATGCTCGATACTTCTTGTGCTAGCTCTTTTATGATGAAGACTATTGAATTTAAATGGAATTTATTGGATAGAATTAAACGCAACTCTGAAGATTGGGACCTCGGCGAAGGTAAGGAGTCAAGTATGACACCTAAGTTTGATTGTGTTTAATCTTTTATGGATACCGATATTTTCCGTAAGTTTAGCACTAAATATGGACTTGACTCTGAGATAGTAGCTTCTTTCTATGAATCTTTTGCTACTTATGTTGATCTCCCCAAGGAGAAGTGGTTTAAATATCATCCTCCCATAGAAGTAAAAGTAGCTGCACCTATTAAAGTTGAAGAAAAGACTGTCACTTATAATGATCCTATTGTTCCCACTTCTTATGTTGAGAAACCACCTTTCCCTGTTAGAATGAAGGATCATGCTAAAGCTTCAACTATTGTTCGTAAAAGCAATATTAGAACTTATACACCTCCTGAGCAAGTCAAAGTAGAACCCAATATTGCTATTGTTAAAGATCTCTTGTCTGATAATATTGATGGGCATGTTATTCAATTCCGTGGTGAAACTGCTAGAATTGCTAAACCTTGTGCTAGAGATAAACATAGACCTGTGGTAGGCATGCCTGTTATTTCTGTTAAAATAGGAGATCGTTGTTATCATGGCTTATGTGATATGGGTGCTAGTGCTAGTGTTATACCTATTACCTTGTATGAAGAAATTATGCATGATATTGCACCTGCTGAGTTAGAAGATATTGATGTTACAATTAAACTTGCCAATAGAGATACTATATCTGCAATGGGAATTGTTAGAGATTTTGAAGTCTTGTGTGGAAAAACCAAACATCCTGCTGATTTTCTTGTTCTCGGTTCTCCACATGATAGCTTTTGTCCCATTATATTTGGTAGACCCTTCTTGAATACTGTTAATGCTAAGATAGACTGTGAAAAGAATGTTGTTACTGTTGGCTTGGATGATATGGTTCATGAGTTTAATCTCTCTAAATTTAGTAAACAACATCGTGAGGAAGAATTGCCTAGTAAGGACGAAATTATTGGTCTTGCTTCTATTGTCATACCTTCTAGTGATCCTTTAGAGCACTATTTGCTAGACCATGAAAATGATATGTTCATGAATGAAAGAAGGGAAATAGATGAAGTATTCTTTAAACAGGAACCTATTCTGCAACACAATTTGCCTATTGAAATCCTAGGGGATCCTCCTCCACCCAAGGGTGATCCCGTGTTTGAGCTTAAACCGTTGCCTGATAGTCTTAAATATGCTTATCTTGATGAAAAGAAAATATATCCTGTCATTATTAGTGCTAACCTTTCGGAGCATGAAGAAGAAAGATTATTGAAAACTCTGAAGAAGCACTTTGCCGCTATTGGGTATACTCTGGATGATCTTAAGGGCACCAGTCCCACTTTATGTCAACATAAAATAAATTTGGAAGCGGATGCCAAACCAGTTCGTGATCCTCAACGACGTTTGAATCCTAAAATGAAAGAAGTGGTAAGAAAAGAAATACTCAAGCTTTTGAAGTGGGTAAGTCCTGTCCATTGTGTCCCTAAGAAGGGAGGTATTACTGTTGTCCCTAATGATAAACATGAATTGATTCCGCAAAGAATTATCACAGGTTATAGGATGGTAATTGATTTCCGCAAATTAAATAAGGCTACTAAGAAAGATCATTACCCCTTACCTTTTATTGATCAAATGCTAGAAAGATTATGCAAACATACACATTATTGTTTTCTAGATTGTTATTCTGGTTTCTCTCAAATACCCGTGTCGACTAAAGATCAATCAAAGACTACTTTTACATGCCCTTTTGGTACTTTTGCTTATAGACGTATGCCTTTTGGTTTATGTAATGCACCTGCTACCTTTCAAAGATGCATGATGGCTATATTTTCTGACTTTTGCGAAAAGATTTGTGAGGTTTTCATGGACGACTTTTCCGTCTATGGTTCCTCTTTTGATGATTGCTTGAGCAATCTTGCTCGAGTTTTGTATAGATGTGAAGAAACTAATCTTGTCTTGAATTGGTTAAAGTGCCACTTTATGGTTAATGAAGATATTGTCTTGGGGCACAAAGTTTCTGAAAGAGGTATTGAAGTTGATAAAGCCAAGGTTGATGCTATTGAAAATATGTCATGTCCCAAGGACATCAAAGGTATAAGAAGTTTCCTTGGTCACGCCGGATTTTATAGGAGGTTCATTAAGGACTTCTCAAAAATTTCTTGGCCTCTGACTAATTTATTACAAAAGATGTACCATTTGTCTTTGATGATGATTGTGTAGAAGCATTTGAAATACTTAAGAAAGCATTAGTCTCTGCACCGTACCTGTTGTCCAGCCACCTGATTGGAATTTACCCTTTGAAATTATGTGTGATGCTAGTGATTATGCTGTAGGTGCTGTTCTAGGGCAAAGAGCTGATAAGAAATTAAATGTTATCCATTATGCTAGTAAGACTAAGAAATTATGCTACTACCGAAAAGGAACTTTTAGCAGTTGTATTTGCTTGTGATAAATTCAGACCCTATATTGTTGATTCTAAAGTAACTATTCACACTGATCATGCTGCTATTAAATATCTTATGGAAAAGAAAGATGCAAAACCTAGACTTATTAGATGGGTTCTCTTGCTGCAAGAATATGATTTGCATATTGTTGATATAAAAGGAGCTGAGAACCCCGTTGCAGACAACTTATCTAGGTTAGAGAATGTTCTTGATGACCCACTACCTATTCATGATAGCTTTCCTGATGAACAATTAAATGTCATAAGCACTTCTCGTAGCACTCCTTGGTATGCTGATTATGCTAATTATATTGTTGCTAAATTTATACCACCTAGCTTCACATACCAACAAAACAAAAAGTTTTTCTATGATTTGCGACATTACTTTTGGGATGACCCATATCTTTATAAAGAAGGAGTAGATGGAGTTATTAGACGTTGTGTACCTGAGCATGAACAGGAACATATCCTACGCAAGTGTCACTCTGAAGCTTATGGAGGACACCACGCTGGAGATAGAACTGCACATAAGGTATTGCAATCTGGTTTTTATTGTCCTACTCTCTTCAAGGATGCCCGTAAGTTTGTTTTGTCTTCCGATGAATGTCAAAGAATTGGTAATATTAGTAGACGTCAAGAAATGCATATGAATTATTCATTTGTTATTGAACCATTTGATGTTTGGGGCTTTGATTATATGGGACCTTTTCCTGCCTCTAATGGATATACACATATTTTAGTTGCTGTTGATTACGTTACTAAGTGGATAGAAGCTATTCCAACTAGTAGTGCTGATCATAACACTTCTATTAAAATGCTGAAGGAAGTTATTTTTCTGAGGTTTGGAGTCCCTAGATACTTAATGACTGATTGTGGTTCATACTTTATTCATGGTGCTTTCCGTAAAATGCTTGCTAAGTATGATGTCAATCATAGAATTGCATCTCCATATCACCCGCAGTCTAGTGGTTAGGTAGAATTGAGCAATAGAGAGCTCAAATTAATTTTGCAAAAGACTGTTAATAGGTCTAGAAATTGGTCCAAGAAACTAGATGACGCATTATGGGCCGATAGAACTGCCTATAAGAATCCTATGGGTATGTCTCCGTATAAAATGGTTTATGGAAAAGCATGTCACTTACCTCTCGAACTAGAACATAAGGCATACCGGGCTATTAAAGAGCTCAACTATGATTTCAAACTTGCCGGTGAGAAGAGGTTATTTGATATTAGCTCACTTGATGAATGGAGAGCCCAAGCTTATGAAAATGCCAAGTTGTTTAAATAAAAAGTTAAAAGATGGCATGACAAAAGGATATAAAAGCATGAGTTTAATGTAGGTGATTATGTATTGCTGTACAACTCTCGTTTAAGATTTTTTGCAGGAAAACTTCTCTGTAAATGGGAAGGTCCCTACGTTATCGAGGAGGTCTATCGTTCTGGTGCCATAAAAATCAACAACTTCGAAGGCACAAATCCGAAGGTGGTAAACGGTCAAAGGATCAAACATTATATCTCAGGTAATCCCATAAATGTTGAAACCAATATTATTGAAACCGTAACCCCGGAGGAATACATAAGGGACACCTTCCAGACTGTTCCAGACTCCGAAAAGGAATAGGTATGTGGTACGGTAAGTAAACCGACTCCAAAACAATTTTTAAGGCAATATTTCTCTGTTTTGGAATATTTAGAAGAATAGAAAAATAAGTGGCAGCCCGGAAAGGATACGAGGCCTTCACGAGGGTGGAGGGCGTGCCCTACCCCCCTGGGCGCGCCCCCTACCTCGTGAGCACCTCGTGTGCCCTCCGGACTCCGTTTCCTTGCACGATACGTATTTTGGTCGGTAAAAAATCATTATATATACTCCCGAAGGTTTTGACTCTCGTATCACGCAAATCTCCCTTGTTTTTGTTTCGAGCTGTTTTTCTGACAGGTCTAGATCATCATGACTACCCCAAGTGCTTCCAAGGACAAGTTCTTCGAGAGGGTGATCAATCCTTACCTCGCGGAGGTGCTACGACACCCTCAAACCATTGAGATGCGTGATGGGTTGCTGCACATCCGCGATGTTGAGAGACCAAAGGGAACCGGAAGCATGGAGTCGAGGCTCGAAGCAATGGAGCAACAAGTTTTCAAGTGCCAGGGGATGGTGGAGCGTGGAATCAACGCTACCCACAAGATGCTCGCGGAGTTCACCAACAACTACGAGCGGATGCCAAGAACACCGAGGAGGCCATCTTCAAGCTACATGAGAAGATCGAGCACCTCCAAGCCCAAATCTATGATCTGCAAAACCAAAACTGTGAGTATGAATATAGATTCAAAAGGATGAGTTTGGCTGCAGATTTGAGGATTCCGGAGACTCGATCATCCTTCTATGATGGTGAGCCTATGCCATGGAAGGTGGACGACAAGCCTGCATCATCAACAACACCTCCACCACCAACAACAAAGAAGGAGATATAATCACTGGGTATGGGAACTCCCCTTGGCAACCTCCAAGCTTTGGGGAGGTGCCTTGGTATCGTATCACCATCACAACTCCTATCTTTACCGTTTTTCTTAGTTCGATCCTTTTAGTAGTATCTTGATTTAGTAGAATAAAGTCATGGCATGATCTAGTTTTGAGTTTTGCTTTATGATCCTTCTTTGTAATCGAGTCCGTGAGCTATAGAATAAAGATTAGTGTTGAGTCAAGGGCTTGATTATTTTGCCATGATCTTGGGTGAATAGAAGAAAAAGAATAAAAAGAATCAAAGAGTCCATATCGATCTTATTGAAAGTAATGACTTCACATAGAAAGAGTATGATGATTAAAAGTTGTTGGGAGTTGGCAAATATAGCTTTGGTCATCGTTGCAATTAATAGGAAGTAATAAGGAAAGATAGGTTTCACATATAGATATATGATCATTGACATCTTTTATGATTGGGAGTACTCATTAAAATACGACATGCTAAAGAGTTAATGTTGGACAAGGAAGACAACATAATGAGTTATGTTTTCTTACATTTGAGATAAAGTATGTTGTCATGGATCCTCTAACGTGTTGAGCTTGCCTTTCCCCCTCATGATAGAAAAATTCTCAGCACCAAGTAGAAATACTACTTGTGCTTCCGAATACCCTTAAACCAGTTTTGCCATGAGAGTCCACCATATCTACCTATGGATTGAGTAAGATCCTTCAAGTAAGTTGTCATCGGTGCAAGCAATAAAAATTGCTCTCTAAATATGCATGACTTATTAGTGCAGAGAAAATAAGCTTTGTACGAACTTGTGGTGGACATAATAAAAGCGACAGACTGCATAATAAAGGTCCACATACAAGGGGCAATATAAAGTGACGCTCTTGTGCATTAAGATTTTGTGCATCAACCCTAAACGCGCATGACAACCTCTGCTTCCCTCTGCGAAGGGCCTATCTTTCATTATTATCCTCTACCTTATGCAAGAGTCACGGTGATCTTCACCTTTCCTTTTTCATTTTATCCTTTGGCAAGATCAGCATGTTGGAAAGAACATGATATATATATCTAATTGGATGTAGGGGAGCATGAATTATTATTGTTGACATTACCCTTGAGGTAAAAAGGTTGTGGGGCAAAACTATAAGCCCCTATCTTTCTCTATGTCCAATTAAACTCCGTAACCACAAGTATTGCATGAGTGTTAGCAATTATGAAGGACTAAGTGATAGTTGAGTATGTGGACTTGCTTTTAAGCTCTGACATAGACTCTTTCCGATGTTATGGTAAATTGCAATTGCTTCAATGACTGAGGTTATAATTTGCTGGTGCTCAATAAGGTTTGTGATTCATACTTTTGCATTGTGAAAAGATCATCACTTGAACATAAGTAATCATATGACAAAATCTATACATGTTGCTGTTATGGAAATAATCATGATGCCTTCATGTCTGTATTTTATTTTTATCGACGCCTCTACCCCTAAACATGAGGACATATTTATTGTTATCGGCTTTTCGCTTGAGGACAAGCGAGGTCTAAGCTTGGGGGAGTTGATACGTCCATTTTGCATCATGCTTTTATATCAATATTTATTGCATTATGGGCTGTTATTTCACGTTATGTCACAATACTTATGGGTATTCTCTCTTATTTTACAAGGTTTACATGAAGAGGGAGAATGCCGGCAGCTGGAATTCTGGGCTAGAAAAGGAGCAAATATTGAAATCTATTCTGCGCAACTCCAAAAGTCCTGAAACTTCACGGAATATCTTAAAATAAATAAAGAAAAATTGTTGCCAAAGATGAAGGCCAGGGGGCCCACACCCTGCTCACGAGGGTGGGGGGCGCCTCCCCTGGGGCGCCCCCTACCTCATGGGCCCCTTGGTGGCTCTCCGACGCCCATCTTCTCCTATATGAAGTCTTTCGATAAGAAAAAAATAGAAGGCAACCTTTCGGGACGAGACTCCGCCGCCACGAGGCGGAACCTTGGCGGAACCAATCTAGGGCTCCAGCAGAGCTGTTCTGCCGGGGACACTTCCCTCCGGGAGGGGGAAATCATCACCATCGTCATCACCAACGCTCCTCTCATCGGGAGAGGGCAATCTCCATCAACATCTTCACCAGCACCATCTCATCTCCAAACCCTAGTTCATCTCTTGTATCCAATTCTTGTCTCCAAGTCCGGGATTGGTGCTAGTAGGTTGCTAGTAGTGTTGATTATTCCTTGTAGTTGATGCTAGTTGGTTTATTTGGTGGAAAATCATATGTTCAGATCCTTTATGCATATTATTACACCTCTGATTATGAACATGAATATGCTTTGTGAGTAGTTACGTTTGTTCCCGAGGACAAGGGAGAAGTCTTGCTATTAGTAGTCATGTGAATTTGGTATTCGTTCGATATTTTGATGAGATGTATGTTGTCTAGCCTCTAGTGGTGTTATGTGAACGTCGACTACATAACACTTCACCATTATTTGGGCCTAGAGGAAGGCATTGGGAAGTAATAAGTAGATGATGGGTTGCTAGAGTGACAGAAGCTTAAACCCTAGTTTATGCGTTGCTTCGTAAGGGGCTGATTTGGATCCATATGTTTCATGCTATGGTTAGGTTTACCTTAATACTTTTGTTGTAGTTGTGGATGCTTGCAATAAGGTTAATCATAAGTAGGATGCTTGTTCAAGTAAGAACAACACCCAAGCACCGGTCCACCCACATATAATATTATCAAAGTACCGAACGCGAATCATATGAGCGTGATGAAAACTAGCTTGACGATATTCCCATGTGTCCTCGGGAGCGCTTTTCCTATTATAAGAGTTTGTCCAGGCTTGTCCTTTGCTACAAAAAGGATTGGGCCACCTTGCTGCACTTTATTTACTTTTGTTACTTGTTGCTCGTTACAATTTATCTTATCACAAAACTATCTGTTACCACTTATTTCAGTACTTGCAGAGAATACCTTGCTGAAAACCGCTTATCATTTCCTTCTGCTCCTCGTTGGTTCGACACTCTTACTTATCGAAAGGACTACTATAGATCCCCTATACTTGTGGGTCATCAGCGTCATCGTGGAGACGACGCTTCGTGTGTGGGCGTTCTCACGCTGGAGGGGTGCAAAGGATTTTTCCCAGTGGTTCCTCGGTGTGGGCGTCGCCCACCTCCCGGCGGGCTCGCCGGTGTTGTTCCGACTGGAGGAAGTGCATCCAAGCTCCAGCACTCCGCCGATTGGTCTCATCACCAACTTCGCCAACAGATTTGAGGCGTACTACCTCCTGGGCATGGTGTTTTGGTGTGGGTGCGAGTTCATCACATTCATCACCCACAACATCTTCACGGACTTCAATAGCATCTTCCCCACATATGCACAACCTCTCCTACTACCTCGGAGAGGACGGCATGGAGGAGGAGCGGTGAAGAGGAGTAGTAGTGATGATGGTGGTGAAGGCCCAGTCTCGTGAAGCTTGTCTTGCCCTAGGGTGTTAGGGCTTTTTGTATATTTCTATCTTAATTATGTCGTTGGTTGTACCATGAACTTTTTATCTAGGTTGTGTTATATAATGTTGGGAACCCTATCCCATCATGTTTTATGTAAGAACTATTTTATGCTTGCTACTTTTATTTGATATGTCGTCGGTTATCTGTGTTTTGCTTGATACTTTTATATGTCGTTGGTTGTACCCTTATTTGACATGAGATATCGCTAGATGGATATGGTGCTGTAGTCGAGCCCTAGACGGCTACATGTAAACTCTCTTCCAACATACCCCTTTTTGTAACCTCTCCTTCTGCTAAATCAATGAAAGGGTATCCCTCAATGAAAACTTTTTGTAAAAAAATGAAAAAATGTCACGCCCTCCAAGTTTTGGGGGCAGCCTTGTAAAAATGGTTGGAGGGTAGCCAATTCGACTTGTTATATTCATGTTGTGTAATTTTGTATTTTGGCCCTTATATTTTAGGGTCAATTTTTGGCACACGCGACTAATGGACCAGTTAAGGTGTCAAAAAGGAAACTAAAGCTAGAAAAATGAGCCATGTTGATGTTGAAAAGAAGAAGGGAAAACGATAATTTTTTTGAATTGTTGGTGGCCCTATATATTGTATGAACAAAAAGAAGCTAGGTTTTCAATAGTTTGTGGCCATTTGGCATGATGAAAATAATTTTGGCCATTATATTTTAGGTTTTATTGTTTCCAAGTTTTGGCACAGACGGCTAATGGACTAGTTGAGGTGTCAAAAAGGAAACTAAAGCTAGAAAAATGAGCCATTTTGATGTTGAAAAGAAGAAGAAAAAGAAACTAATTTTTTTGAATTGTTGGTGGCCATATATGTATTGTAGGATACCTATATTGTATGAACAAAAAGAAGCTAATTTTTGAATAGTTTGTGGCCATTTGGCATGACGAAAATAATTTTTGAAGGGTAGCCCATTTTTTACTTGTTGGTGGCCATATTGCATGAAACAAAATGCTAATTGTTTCCTTGTTGGTGGCAGTTTCAATTGTTGTGTAATTTAAAACGATGTAACCTATTTTTGTAATGTAACCAACATGCACTCAATCTCTGTATGTGCAATCAAAACAATCAAGAAAAAAAACAGGGGGAAAACAGAGCCAGCGCATGCACTATTCTAGGCCTCTTTTATCTTTGCGGGCCTTCGACAGTTAACGCAATGCGATGGCCCAACCAGAGCTTGGTTTCATTTTGAGCCCAAGAACTACATTTTTCCCTCTTGCGCTCGATCTTGTCAGACGAAACTGAAAGTGTCAAAATCTAACACCTACAGAGATTCAGAGATGGAGATAGACATTGTTTAAGCAACACAAAGATCACATGATCCACAAATTAAGCAACACAGAGAGCACATGATCCACAATCCCTTAAGCAAATCCTAAAGCACATGACATGACACAAATAACATCTCTAACGAGTGATGACTAGTAAGTAAGCAAATCCTAGAGAAACTATACGAAAATAAAATCCTAAAGCTATCAGATTCGCCTGCTTGTTCAATTGAATCATCTGCCTCAAGTTCCTGTTCACCTTCTTTAATTCCCCCTTCAGATCCGCATCCCCAACTGTTAGAGCAGCACTTTCAGAGACCAAATTCCAAGTGGCTGATGGCAGATTGAGCTCCCGGGTTGCGGTCCCATTGAATTTAAGAAAGCCCTCCCCTTGAAGCCTCCGAATGTAGTCATTCAGCCATTAAAAATGTTTGCATTTCTTTAGGATCTGAAATGAAATCATGAACCCTAAATCCTAGATCCAACGAAAAAGAATTAGAAGCAAAGAGAAAAAGAAATCAGAAAAAAATCATGAGATCTAACCTGCCCCTCTGGCTTGCTCTCGCATTTCATGAACTCGCACCCGAAGTTGCCATTCTTGTCCTCCATCAAAGTCAACCTTTTTAGTGGCATGATGCATGGTCAGTCAGGACATCGCTCCATGGGCAGTGAACCATACTGGGCCACGAGGGGTGGGAGGCTGAAGTGGAGCTTGATACGTCCATTTTGCATCATGTTTTCCTACTGTTATTTATGTTGTTTTACTATATAATAATGCTTTTTGGAGTAATGCTAATGCCTTTTCTCTCATAATATGCAAGGTGTGCATCAAGGGGGAGAATTCTGGTAGCTGGAAATCTAGACCTGAAAAAGCTACGTCAAGCTACCTATTCTGCACAACTCCAAATGAGCTGAAAACTCCTCGAGGATTTTTATAGAATATTTAAGGAATATTGGAGCAAATAAGTAACAGAGGAGGGCCACCAGGTGGGCACAACCCACCTGGGCGCGCCAGGAGGCCCAGGCGCGCCCTGGTGGGTGCTGCCCTCCTCGGCCCACCTCTGGGGCCCATCTTCTGGTATATAAGTCATTTTGACCTAGAAAAAAAATAAGGGGAGGACATTCCGGACGAAGCACCACCGCCTCGAGGCGGAACTTGGGCAGGAGCATTTTTGCCCTCCGGTGGAGCGATTCCGCCAGGGGAACTTCCCTCCTGGAGGGGGAAATCATCATCATCATCATCACCAACAACTCTCCCATCTTGGGGGGGGGGGGCATCTTCATCAACATCTTCACAGCACCAACTCCTCTCAAACCCTAGTTCATCTCTTGTGTTCAATCTTTGTATCAAAACTATAGATTGGTGCTTGTGGGTGACTAGTAGTGTTGACTGCATGTTGTAGTTGATTACTATATGGTTTATTTGGTGGAGGATTATATGTTCGGATCCATTATGCTATTCAATACCCCTCTGATCTTGAGCATGTTTATCATTTATGAGTAGTTACTTTCATTCTTGAGGTCATGGGAGAAATCATGTTGCAAGTAATCATGTGAACTTGATATGTGTTCGATATTTTGATGGTATGTATGTTGCCATTCTCTTAGTGGTGTCATGTGAACGTCGACTACATGACACTTCACCATATTTGGGCCTAAGGGAATGCATTGTGGAGTAGTTATTAGATGGTGTGTTGCGAGAGTGACAGAAGCTTAAACCCCAGTTTATGCGCTATTCCGTAAGGGACCGATTGGATCCAAAAGTTTAATGCTATGGTTAGAATTTATTTTTAATACCTTTCTCGTAGATGCGGATGCTTGCGAGAGGGTTAATCATAAGTGGGAGGTTTGTTCAAGTAAGAACATAACCTAAGCACCGGTCCACCCACATATCAAATTGTCAAAGTACCGAACACGAATTAAGCCAACATGATGAAAGTAACTAGATGAATTCCCGTGTACCCTTAAGAACACTTTGCTTATCATAAGAAACCGTTTTGGCATGTCCTTTACCTCAAAAGGATTGTGCTACCTTGCTGCACTTTTGTTGCTACTATTGTTACTTGCTTGTTACAAATTACCTTGCTACCAAACTACTCCGCTACTTACAATTTTAGCACTTGCAGACATTACCTTGCTAAAAACCACTTGTCATTTCCTTCTGCTCCTCGTTGGGTTAGACACTCTTACTTATTGAAAAGAGCTACAATTGATACCATACACTTGTGGGTCATCAACGCAATTTTCTGGCGCCATTGCCGGGGAGTGAAGCGCTCTTGGTAAGTGGAAACTGGTATAAGGAAACATTATTACTACATGCTGAAATTTATTGTCACTTGCTACCATGGAAAACAATCCTTTTAGGGGTTTGTTCGGGGTATCTTCACCTCGACCGGAACCACAATTAGTCACCCCTCAACCTACTGCACCTACTGAAAATATTGAATATGAAATTCCTTCGGATATGTTAGAACAACTGCTAGCTAATCCTTATGCAGAAGATGGAACCGAACATCCTGATATGCATTTGACATATGTGGATGAAATTTGTGGATTATTTAAGCTTGCAGGTTTGCCCGGAGATGAAGCTAAGAAGAAGGTTTTCCCTTTATCTTTTAAGGGAAAAGCATTGACATGGTATAGGCTATGCGATGATATTGGATCTTGGAACTGGAACCGTTTGAAATTGGAATTTCATCAGAAATTTTATCCTATGCATCTAGTTCATCGTGATCGGAATTATATATAGAATTTTTGGCCTCGTGAAGGAGAAAATATCGCTCTAGCTTGGGGGAGGCTTAAGTCAATGTTATATTCATGCCCCAATCATGAGCGCTCGAGAGAAATTATTATCCAAAATTTTTATGCTCGGCTTTCTCGTAATGATCAATCCATGCTCGATACTTCTTGTACTAGTTCTTCTATGAAGAAGACTATTGAATTCAGATGGGATCTTTTAGAAAGAATTAAATTCAACTCCGAAGATTGGGAACTCGATGAAGGTAAAGAGTCAGGTATTGACCCTAAGTTTGATTGTGTTAAATATTTTATGAATACTGATGCCTTTCAAAAGTTTAGCACTAAATATGGACTTGACTCTGAGATAGTAGCTTCCTTTTGTGAATCTTTTGATACTCATGTTGATCTCCAAAAGGAGAAGTGATTTAAATATCACCCACCAATTAAAGAAGAAGTTAAAGAACCGGTAAAAGCTAAAGAAGAAACTATCATTTACAATGCTGATCCAGTTGTCCCCACTACTTATATTGAAAAACCACCTTTTCCTGTTAGGATGAAGGAACATGCTAAAGCTTCAACTGTGATTAACAAAAGTTATGTTAGAACACCCAAACCTTCTGAACAAATCAAGGTTGAACCTAGTTTTGCTATGGTTAAAGTTCTCTTAGTGAATAATATTGATGGCATGTTATTTACTTCTGTGGTGAAGCTTCTAGAATTGCCAATCCAGAGGGAAAAGATAAACATAGACCAGTTGTTGGCATGCTTGTTGTCTCAGTTAAGATAGAAGATCACTATTATCATGGGTTATGTGACCTAGGTGCTAATGTGAGTGCTATTCCTTCTCATTATATGAAGAAATTAAAGATGAAATAGCACCTACTGAAATAGAAGACATATATGTTACTGTTAAACTTGCTAATAGAGATACTATATCACCAATTGGGATTCTGAGAGATGTTGAAGTCTTGTGTGGGAAGATAAAATACCCTACTGATTTTCTTGTTCTTACCACCCAGAAGATGAATTTTGTCCCATTATATTTGGTAGACCTTTCTTGAACACCGTCAATGCTAAAATAGATTATAAGAAACAAACTGTCGGTGTTTGCTTTGGTGATGAATCTCATGAATTTAATTTTTCCAAGTTTAGTAAACAACCTCATAAGAAGATTTGCCTAGTAAGGATGAAATTATTGATCTTGCTTCTATTGCTGTGCCTCCTACTGATCCTTTGGAACAATATTTGCTAGACCATGAAAATGATTTGCATATGCGTGAAATAAATGAAATAGAAAAAAAATCTTTTTCAAACAACAACATCTGCTTAAACACAATTTGCCTATTGAAACTCTAGGAGGTCCTCCTCCACTTAAAGGTGATCCTATGTTTGAATTAAAACAATTGCCAGGCACTTTGAAATATGCTTATCTTGATGAAAAGAAGATATATCCTGTTATTATCAGTGTTAACCTTTTAGAACATGAAGAAAAAAGATTATTGAAAGTTCTAAGGAAGCACAGAGCGGCTATTGGATATACTCTTGACGATCTTAAGGGCATTAGTCCCACTCTATGTCAACACAAGATTAATATGGAACCTGATGCTAAACCCGTTGTTGATCACCAATGTCGGTTAAATCCGAAAATGAAAGAAGTGGTAAGAACGGAAATATTGAAACTTCTGGAAGCAGGTACAATCTATCCTATAGCTGATAGTAGATGGGTAAATCATGTTCATTGTGTCCCTAAGAAGGGAGGTATTAATGTTGTTCCTAATGATAAGAATGAGCTTATTCCACAAATAAGAATTGTCACGGGCTATAGAATGGTAATAGATTATAGAAAATTAAATAAAGCTACTAGAAAAGATCATTACCCTCTGCCTTTTATTGATCAAATGTTAGAAAGACTATCTAAGCACACACATTTTTGCGTCCTTGATGGATATTCTAGCTTTTCACAAATACCTGTTTTACAATCTGATCAAGAAAAGACCACTTTTACTTATCCTTTTGGAACATTTTCTTAGAGACGTATGCCTTTCGGTTTATGTAATGCACCTGCTACCTTTCAAAGATGTATGACTGTTGTCTTCTCTGATTTTTGTGAAAAGATTGTTGAGCTTTTCATGGATGACTTTTCTGTTTATGGGAAGTCTTTTGATGATTGTTTAAGCAATCTTGATTGAGTTTTGCAGAGATGTGAACAAACAAATCTTGTCTTGAATTAGGAGAAGTGCCACTATATGGTTAATGAAGGTATTGTCTTGGTTCATAAAATTTCTGAAAGAGGCATTGAAGTGGAGAAAGCCAAGGTTGATGCAATTGAGAAAATGCCATGTCCTAAAGATATCAAAGGTATTCATAGTTTCCTTGGTCATGCTGGTTTCTATAGGAGATTTATCAAAGACTTTTCTAAAAAATTTGGGCCTCTTACTAATCTTTTGCAAAAGGATATTCCCTTTATGTTTGATGATGATTTTATGGAAGCCTTTGAAACACTAAAGAAAGCCATAATCACTGCACCTGTTGTTCAACCACCTGATTGGAACTTGCCTTTTGAGATTATGTGTGATGCTAGTGATTATGTTGTTGGTGCTGTTCTAGGACAAAGAGTTGATAAGAAACTAAATGTTATTCATTATGCTAGTAGAACTCTAAACAGTGCTCAACGAAACTATGCTACTACTGAAAAAGAATTCTTAGCAGTGGTGCTTGCTTGTGATAAATTCAGATCTTACATTGTTGATTCTAAAGTAATTGTTCACACCGATCATGCTGCTATAAAATATCTTATGGAAAAGAAAGATGCTAAACCTAGACTCATTAGGTGGGTTCTTCTGCTAGAAGAATTTGATTTGCATATTACTGATAGGAAAGGAGCAGAGAACCCCGTAGCTGATAACTTGTCTAGACTTGAAAATATTCTTGATGACCCACAACCAATTAATGATAGTTTCCCTAATGAACAACTAGTTGTAATAAATGTTTCTCATAGTACACCTTAGTATGCTGACTATGCTAATTATATTGTTGCTAAATACATACCACCTAGCTTCACATACCAACAAAAGAAAAAAATCTTCTATGATTTAAGACATTAATTTTGGGATGACCCACATCTTTATAAAGAAGGAGTAGATGGTATTATTAGACATTGTGTACCTGAGCATGAACAGGAACAAATCCTATGGAAATGTCACTCCGAAGCTTATGGAGGACATCACGCGGGAGACAGAACCGCTCATAAGGTATTGCAATCTGTTTTTTATTAGCCTACTCTCTTCAAGGATGCCCATAAGTTTGTCTCATCATGTGATGAATGCCAAAGAATAGGTAATATCGGTAAGCGTCAAGAAATTCCTCTGAATTATTCACTTGCTGTTGAACCATTTGATGTTTGGGGATTTGACTTTATGGGACCTTTTCCTTCCTCTAATGGGTATACACATATTTTGGTTGCTCTTGATTATGTTACTAAATGGGTAGAAGCTATTCCAACCAGTAGTGCTGATCACAACACCTCTATTAAAATGCTTAAGGAGCTTATTTTTCCAATGTTTGGAGTCCCTAGATATTTAATGACTGATGGTGGTTCACACTTTATTCATGGTGCTTTCCGTAAGATGCTTGCTAAGTATGATGTTAATCATAGAATTGTGTCACCTTATCATCCTCAGTCTAGTGGTCAAGCTGAACTTAGTAATAGAGAAATAAAATTAATCTTACAAAAGACTGTTAATAGGTCTCGGAAGAATTGGTGTAAGAAATTGGATGGTGCACTTTGGGCTTATAGAACAACTTACAAAAATCCTATGGGTATGTCTCCATATAAAATAGTATATGGAAAAGCTTGTCATTTACCTCTGGAGTTATAACATAAAGCATTTTGGGCAATAAAAGAACTCAATTATGATTTCAAACTTGTTGGAGAAAAGAGATTATTTGATATTAGCTCATTAGATGTGTGACATCCTGATATTTGGCCCTTTCTTTTTCTTTTGTTTTTCTGAGGTTTTTTCCTGAGTTTTCTTTTTCCATGGCTTTGTGGTCTGGAAACTGAAGAAGATGACCTCTTCTTTGCTTCCAGAGTGGCTTGTCATTCCCAAATCTTTCCATAGACCCAGTCATTTCCATCCTAGCCCAAATCCAAATATTCTTTTTATTGGGAATATTCCTTTTCTATTAAAGGAATAACTCCAATTGCCCTAGGTTGTGAAGCAACCTATATTCCCCTCACTCCTAAAATTCCCAAATAATTCTCATAAATTGTTTGGGTCATATCTTGAACAAATATGGCAAAACTTTTCATTGCCATGTTCAAAAATAATTCCCCAATATTCCTTTTTCTATTCTGCCCTGAATGGCACTTTGTGAAGGAAGTGTCATTTATATTTTCCTAGTGGCTCCCAACCTTTTTGGTCATGTTTATATGTCCAAATAATTGCCTCATGCACAAGTTCAACTTTATTTGCCTAGCCAATCTTCCTCAGTGAATTTTCAAAGTTTCTGTCAAACAGAAATGTTTGTGAAGCAAGTGCTATTTTGGTTTGTCCATTTGGCATGAGCTTTTTACATCATCTTCATATGTCAAAATGACTAAGCTTTGCCCAATTTGAGCTCCATTTGACACTCCATGTGAGTGCACCATCATGATCTAGTTTCTGGACCATTTTGGTCAGTTGTGAAGCAACTGCAATAAATCTTGATCCATTTACCCTCAAAACCTCCAGGATGAAAGTCCTTCGATAGATAAACCTCCCAGACAAGCTATTTACTGATTTACCTAGCTGGTGTCCCCACCGCACAACACATACACTTGGCTGCTAATTTACTTTGGAGCTAAGTGCAAATCTCTTCTTTGCCCGTGGAATGATTTATTTTCTCAAATATACTTAGGTCACTAGGGTCAATCTACTGGACATGGTCGGCCCTACCAGAACACGCCATTTGCACTAGAGCCCGTGGTGATCACGCTGGTGTTAAGCACAGTGCAAGCTCTGGATCGGTCCGGCCACTGTGCTCGTCTCCTCCTTCCTCGTCTCGACCTCAAACCTTGTCCATGAGCTCCCCCGTGATGCCCTGCGTCTCCCTGCATTGATGGTTCGTCATCGTTCGCCTTAAATGCGTCGCAAACGCCATGCCTGTGCCATGCCCAACCTCTGTCCTCCATTAGAGCTTGGTCGGGAGCTCGCCCATGAGCTCTAGAGCCCTCTTTCGCGCCTATATAAGGACTCCCGAACTCCTCTGCAGCTCCCAAGCCCCCTCCTCATCCCTCCAAGTCCACCGGAGCAACGGCATCTCGCCGGAGTTCACCTCTGCCCGCCACGGCCGCCTCGGTTCCTCCTCGGTTCCGAGCAGCCTAGCCCCTCCTCTCTCCTTCCAAGTTGTCCATGAGGTCCCCCACACTCCCGCGGTTCGGCCCACACACTTGCCCCCTCGCTAGAGTGCCTCTGGCCGCGCCTCCCGGAGCTCGGCCGCCGCCTCCGCCGTTCGGCCTCCAGCTCGTCCGGCCGTCCCGAGCCTCCTCGTGCTTCCCTGACTACCCCATCGTCTTCCCCTCGTCTCACTGAGCCGCCCCATCCCCTGCGTGTGGACCCCTCCAGTCAGCCACCCAGCCGCCGGCCCCGCATTGACCCAGGTACGTTGACGTGGATAAGTGGAGGCGTAATCCACTGATTATGTCTTCTCTTTCCGAAAGCGTATTTCTGAAAAACCCGTTTCTGCCTTATCCACTCAGGGACCCGTCTGTGAATATAATTTTTACAGGAAAGTCCCTGAACTTCAATCATCCCTAACTTTTTTTCCGTAACTCCAAATGAGGTGATTCCAAAGCCCACTTCTTCGTTTCGTCGAGCCCGTTCTGTTGGCCATGCTTTTACTATGGTTTGACACTGTGAAAATGACCATTATGCCCTTGCCCTTATTCAGCCCCCTCCGAGAGAGTACGTTTTCCGGCGATCGTTCCGCGAGTTTCTCGCACTTTCTCCCGGTGATTTCTTCCACCCCAGGCAAGCCACAATACCCACTTGCATGATAGCCATGCAATGGCCATGGTTTTCAACTTGAATCTTTATTAAATGTTTGTTTGTTGAAAAGATGGTTATCGTTGTTCCGGTAATGTTTAGATTTGCATGTTCACTTTTGTGCTATGTTGTTCTGTACCCTGTTATCATGTCCTACCTGCTAGTATTTCCTTCCATATGTTTATGCTTGCTAGTAGTACATGTTGATGTTGGTAATGGTCATGCTAGTCAGTATGCCATGCTCAGTCGATATGATTTATTGTTGATATGGTGGATAGTTATGTGATACTCTCATGATTATGTTGATATCATGTTCATGCATTTTATCATGGCTTAGCATATTTGCATTCAAGTTAACCGGATTAAATTAAACTTGAACATCTGTTGGCTGAGTCATGGTGCCGCTGAAACGGTGCTGACCAGTGCAACCATGCTTACCGGTATGGGACGGTCCTAACTGGGTCTATTGTTGTGCCTCTTGCTGGTGCCTCCAACGAGGGAAGGTTATGGGCGCACGCTACCCTGATCAAGTAGGCGGACATAAGCCTTGTGTGCCAGTTGTTGAGTTATGTTTTTGGGTCCCAGAGTGGATCGTTGCCACGACGGTGGTTTGAGGTGTCTTGAGGTAAGCACAGGGCCACCCATGACTTAGCCCAGAGGGGAGTGAGTCGGAGTGGCCAGGAGAGTGTCATGGCAGTAGATCGGTTTTGTCGGAACGCCGTTGGTCCACCCGAATGGGAGTGCGAGGCCATGGGTTCCGTAGTGTGGGTACAGTGTACTACCTCTATAGACTGTATATTAAATCTATCGATAGCCGCACCCGCGGATAAGGGCCCAGGTCGAAAGTAGGTCACACCATGAGTCAACAGTAATAAAAATAACTTGATTAATGACAACCCGTGGTTGTGATCGTTGAACGGATCACGGTTTGAGACCAAGTTTTGGTCGTGGTTGTGATCGCTGTAAGGATCACCGTGGTATCGAGGATACCGAGTTGTTGGATATTCATGATGTTGTGCGAGAATCGTGGGTAAAGATCAAGCTCCTTGTGGTCATTTAATGATTACTACGGTATTGTTTATACCAAGCTTGATTTGATCCTGAGATGATCTTGTGATGTCCAAGGTTGGCAAGTGATGCATGTGTTGGTTATGAGGTAGCCGAGCAGAAGAACTGGTGCATATAATGTCATCATGTTACATGCTAGTATTGTCAGATTAATATTTTCATGTTGTGATAGCTGTATCATGTTTATGTTGGTCATGCCATGTTATTCTGATGATATCATGATAATTCCTGTTTAACCTATAATTGCCATGCTATTGTCTGTCTTGAATGCTTCTGGTTGTTGTGAGCTTGCAAGTACATTCAATGTACTGACCTGGCGTGTCATGCCAGTTTGCAGGTCATGCGGATTTGATTGCTTGCTTGTTGTGGTTTCCGTTCGTGCGAGCTAGGATAAGCGTTCCAGCCAGAGTCCCTGCAGAGTGGAGTTCACCACCGTCGTCGTTGTTCCGCTGCTAGAGTTTTTCCATTGCTTTGAGTTGTTCTGTTGCTTGCATAGAGCAACTGAGGATGGCGTTGTGTCGCTGTGCCGATGTTATTCATTGTAATATCGGAGACCTTGTATTCATATCCGTGTAATAATAGAAGGTTGGTTTGTTCTATGCTAAGCAGTGCCGTATTCCAGAAGACTTCTCCTCGATCTCTGGGCTAGAATACGGGGCATTCCGGTTTTTCTGAGCTGGGGTGCCACAGGCTTGGTATCAGAGCCGTCTGGCTATAGGACGCCCTAGACCGCGCGAACATTAGAAAGCGGTAGTATAGACCCCCATTGGTTTGTTGCACTTGATTGCTACATTTGTTTGTTGCATAGCATGCATATAGCCTTGGTATTTGTGATAACGGTTTATCTGGTGAGTGTAGCTGGCATCGGTTCGGATCCGCTACAGCTCAACCTTTCCATTTCCCCAGTCCCTTTTTCTTTCGGTGTTTGGTGTCATTTCTGTCCCAGCAGAGTGATTCCAAGTGATCCCGACACTGTTTGCAAAAATGGTGCTCAGGCATCGCGCCGATGTCTTTCTTGCAGTTCCTTCTATCGTCTCGGTGATGGGCATGCTCCTATCCCGGATCGTTCTTTTATTTTTTCGTGTTGGCAACCCTTAATGATCTTAGTGATCAAGAAAGGGCAATGTCAGCAGCCTCAGTTTTCCCCACAATCCTATTTCTTGGACGAGTACAGATCTTTTTCCGTCCGCTTGATAATAATGTGGCTGCAACCTTCGTGTCCCACTACATGATTTCTGAGTACGTCCTTACCTCCGAGCTAGTTCAGGTTGCCACCTGGCTAAGCTAGCACTTGGTGTAGCGTTGTGTACACCAATTCTTCCACACATTTATTCACCCTCGTGCACATCGTCACAGCATGTTAGATCGTAATACCGGAGTTTCCGCGAGATTTGTGTGCTTAGGTGTGCATGCATATTATTGTGTGAGTAGCAGTAATATGTGATGATTGCTTGATTAATTATCTTAGTAGTATGCTTGTGTGCTCTTGTTTTAGTCGTTTCTTTTATTATTTTCTTTGGGCCTTCAGTGTTAGAAAGTTTCCCCCTATTAAAGTTGCTCGTCGGCCGACACTGGACCCAAAGCGTCAGCAAGAAATGCATATATTTGGAAACTCAGCTAAACAGAATGGAATTATTAGCTGACAGCAGTGAAATTGGGAATATCTTGTCGGGATGCAAAAGAAATCCTGGATGGACTGTCAGTATCAAGTTTGCATTTGCGTGCACTCATCACAACAAAATGATTAAATCAGCAAGAAGATAAAATGTGTGCAAGGTTGACAGAATATTATCAAAGGTATGGCTCAGATACAAGTTTAATTTTTCGTTGAGGATGATTTTGGAACTCGATGTACCTGGAAGCAAGCAAAAATATGGCATATACTCAGAAAGGAGAATAGTCCTGCAAAACCCTGTATCATGCAAGAAATCAATAGCAAAAATATTAAGATGGTTACATATGTGGAAATCGGTCTGCATATCACAATAAGAAGTTTCTGGTGGAAGCAACCCAATCTCCCCTCGCAAAATACCAGAGAAGTTTCCAAGGCAAGATTCATCTACCTTCCTCAGTATGATACATGGATGATTTCCCGTGCAAGGTACCCTGTCTTCTTCAGTAAGCAACCGCAAAAGCTTCCAGCATAAGGTACCGAGTCTTTCCCCAGAAAAGTCTTTAAGGGGGTAAGCTTCTGAAGCACGATATTTAGTCTTCATCAGCAAGCTGTCCGATGAAAGTTCGAGCACAAGCCAGCAAATATTCCTTAGTAAGACATTGGTACAAGGTAGTATGCTGTGAATTGACAACATATGGCATTAAATCTCAAGAATCCGCCAGAATACACGTCTGTCTTGGAATCAGGTCCTCATATATATGCAATGAGCATGCCATCGAGATCTTACAAGTCACTCGGATGAGGATCTGACAACCACGTGAGGATGGTTACAAGAATAAAGCCATTATACAGCACAGTGTGACAAAGGATTATACGGATTGACGTCATCAACGAGCTCCATATAAGTACTTGTGAACTGGAAAATGATCCTGATGAGCCCTTGTCCCCTTTTCTCCAATGATGGCACCACGTCTATGATCTGAGATGTTTCTAGCTATTTGGAGTGGATGCCGATTTTTGTTTCTCTCTTCAACGACTGTCACGAGTCTGAGATGCTTTTCGGCCATCTCGTACAGCTGTTGAGTTTCTTTTTGTGACCGTAGCCCTATAGCTGCTTTTTGGCTATTTTAAAGAGCTGCCACCTTCTTCTTATCGACCCGGTCTTAGGCTCTGAGCTGTTTTTCGGCCGTCCTGAGCCGTGGTTGAGTTATTTTAGTAATGTCCCAGATCTGAGTTGTAAAGACCGTTCTGGTGGCTACCGATTTATTTGCCGATTTCTTGCAAGGGTTTCGGATGATCATTTCCCAACGATCAGAACTTGAGAGGTGTTGAACCTGCCATTTAATGGGTTACCCTATCAGAAAAATAAGGATAAACTACAGTTGTCGAAAAATTGCATCGACAATACCTATGGTCATACGAAGTAGCAATATGGTCCAGCTCTTCCAGCCAAAGATCTAGACCAAGAAAACAATAATGAAGGAGCAAGACCAGTGAGGCATGTATGAAAATTGTACACGACCCCCATGGTGCAGATCCCCCCCGGACAGTCTAAGTCAGTATTGATCCACATGGATATGCCTACAGCATGAGTAATCGACATGAGGAATATCAATCTGGAAGCCTGAGTCCTCACTTATATGAATCATCATGGATTGCCTGTCGTGAACAAAATTTTTCCATCAGAACCACCGGCAGTCAAGTCTGCAGATATTATCTTACAGGCCAAACCCTTTATGCTGGCCGCGACAGGAGACAATCAAATATTTGGTATGGATCCAATACTCACGGCAATGGAACCAGTTAAGATGATTCAGAAACTTCTGTGATGATTCAGAATCTGTCAGGAAACGGTTATGTTTTAACTCACTGTTTGGAACCCAAAGGACCTGCATTTAGTGAAGAAACCCAACACAATGAGTTAGAGCTTGAGTTTTCATCAGAAAATTCTGATCATCATTACATGAAAGGTTGTCATTGCCAGGTGGCACACCCAGCGGAAATCACTTTTGGATTTGTGAGACGGACATATATTTCAGTCGTGATAATTAAATCACACTTAGCTAGTCAGCAGATCTAAAAAGAAATTGGAGCCCATATAAGCATGAGCAAGCCAGGTAAGATCTGTTAGAATGTGGATACAGTAAAGCAAACCACCCAGGGCCAGTCAGATAAAAATTTAGTGGGAACAACAATAAAGGAAAAAGGATACCTGAGTTGGAAACGGTTTCCTCAAGTCAGAATATTCATACTTGTTCCCTCAGCAACCAAATCTCGAGGATGAGATTTATTTAAGGGGGTAAGGTTTGTGACAGCCTGATTTTTGGCCCTTTCTTTTTCTTTTGTTTTTCCGAGGTTTTTGCGTGAGTTTTCTTTTTCCATGGCTTTGTGGTCTAGAAACTGAAGAAGATGACCTCTTCTTTGCTTACAGAGTGGCTTGTCATTCCCAAATCTTTCCCTAGACCCTGTCATTTCCATCCTAGCCCAAATCCCAATATTCTTTTTATTGGGAATATTCCTTTTCTATTAAAGGAATAATTCCAATTGCCCTAGGTTGTGAAGCAACCTATATTCCCCTCACTCCTAAAATTCCCAAATAATTCTCATAAATTTTTCGGTCATATCTTGATCAAATATGGCAAAACTTTTCATTGCCAAGTTCAAAAATAATTCCCCAATATTCCTTTTTCTATTCTGCCCTGAATGGCACTTTGTGAAGGAAGTGTCATTTATATTTTCCTAGTGGCTCCCAACCTTTTTGGTCATGTTTATATGTCCAAATAATTGCCTCATGGACAAGTTCAACTTTATTTGCCTAGCCAATCTTCCTCAGTGAATTTTCAAAGTTTCCGTCAGACAGAAATGTTTGTGAAGCAAGTGCTATTTTGGTTTGTCCATTTGGAATGAGCTTTTTACGTCATCTTCATATGTCCAAATGACTAAGCTTTGCCCAATTTGAGATCCATTTGACACTCCATGTGAGTGCACCATCATGATCTAGTTTCTGGACCATTTTGGTCAGTTGTGAAGCAACTGCAGTAAATCTTGATCCATTTACCCTCAAAACCTCCAGGATGAAAGTCCTTCGATAGATATACCTCCTAGATAAGCTATTTACTGATTTACCTAGCTGGTGTCCCCACTGCACAGCACAAACACTTGGCTGCTAATTTACTTTGGAGCTAAGTGCAAATCTCTTCTTTGCCCCTGGAATGATTTATTTCCTCAATTATACTTAGGTCACTAGGGTCAATCTACTGGACATGGTCGGCCCGGCCAGAACACGCCGTTTGCACTAGAGCCCGTGGTGATCACGCTGGTGTCACACACAGTGCAAGATCTGGATAGGTCCGGCCATAGTGCTCGTCTCCTCCCTCCTCGTCTCGACCTCAAACCTTGTCCATGAGCTCCCCCGTGATGCCCTGCGTCTCCCTGCATCGATGGTTCGTCGTCGTTCGCCTTAAATGCGTCGCAAACACCATGCCCGTGCCATGCCCAGCCTTTGTCCTCCGTTAGAGTTTGGTCGAGAGCTCGCCCAAGAGCTCTAGAGCCCTCCTCCGCGCCTATATAAGGACTCCCGAACTCCTCCGCAGCTCCCAAGCCCCTCCTCGTCCCTCCCAGTCCACCGGATCAACGACATCTCGTCGGAGTTCGCCTCTGCCCGCCACGGCTGCATCGGTTCCTCCTCGGTTCAGAGCATCCTAGCCCCTCCCCTCTCCTCCCAAGTTGTCCACGAGGTCTCCCACACTCCCGCGGTTCGGCCCACACACATGCCCCCTCGCTAGAGTGCCTCTGGCCGCGCCTCCCAGAGCTCGGCCGCCGCCTCCGCCGTTCGGCCTCCAGCTCGTCCTGTCGTCTCGAGCCTCCTCGTGCTTCCCCGACTCCCCCATCGTCTTCCCTCATCCCACTGAGCCGCCCCATCCCCTGCGCGTGGACCCCTCCAGTCAGCCACCCAGCCGTCGGCCCCGCGTTGACCCATGTACACTGACGTGGATAAGTGGAGGCGTAATCCACTTATTACGTCTTTGCTTTCCGAAAGCGTATTTCTGAAAAAACCCGTTTCTGCCTTATCCACTCAGGGACCCGTCTCCGAATATAATTTTTACAAAAAAGTCCCTGAACTTCAATCATGCATAACTTTTTATCCGTAACTCCAAATGAGGTGATTCCAAAGCCCACTTCTTCGTTTCATCGAGCCTGTTCTGTTGGTCATGCTTTCACTATGGTTTGACACTATGAAAATGACCATTATGCCCTTGCCCTTATTCAGCCCCCTCCGAGAGAGTACGTTTTCCGGCGATTCGTTCCGCGAGTTTCTCGCACTTTCTCTCGGTGATTTCTTCCACCCCAGGCAAGCCACAATACCCACTTGCATGATAGCCATGCAGTAGCCATGGTTTTCAACTTGAATCTTTATTAAATGTTTGCTTGTTGAAAAGATGATTATCGTTGTTCCGGTAATGTTTAAATTTGCATGTTCACTTTTGTGCTATGTTGTCCTGTACTCTGTTATCATGTCCTACCTGCTAGTATTTCCTTCCATATGTTTATGCTTGCTAGTAGTACATGTTGATGTTGGTAATGGTCGTGCTAGTCAGTATGCCATGCTCATTGGATATGATTTATTGTTGATATGGTGGATAGTTATGTGATACTCTCATGATTATGTTGATACCATGTTCATGCATTTTATCATGGCTCAGCATATTTGCATTCAAGTTAACCGGATTAAATAAAATTTGAACATCTGTTGGCTGAGTCATGGTGCCGCGGAAATGATGCTGACAAGTGCAACCACGCTTACCGGTATGGGACGGTCCTAACTGGGTCTATTGTTGTGCCTCTCGCCGGTGCCTCCAACGAGGGAAGGTTATGGGTGCGCGCTACCCTGATTAGGTAGGCGGACATAAGCCTTGTGTGCCAGTTGTTGAGTTAAGTTTTTGGGTCCCAGAGTGGATCGTTGCCACGATGGTGGTTTTAGGTGTCTTGAGGTAGGCACAGGGCCACCCATGACTTAGCCCAGAGGGGAGTGAGTCGGAGTGGCCGAGAGAGTGTCATGGCAATAGATTGGTTTTGTCGGAACGCCATTGGTCCACCCAAATGGGAGTGCGAGGCCATGGGTTCCGTAGTGTGGGTACAGTGTACTACCTCTACAGAGTGTATATTAAATCTATCGATAGCTGCGCCTGCGGATAAGGGCCCAGGTCGAAAGTAGGTCACACCATGAGTCAACAATAATAAGAATAACTTGATTAATGACAACCCGTGGTTGTGATCGCCGTATGGATCATGGTTTGAGACCAAGTGTTGGTGGTGGTTGTGATCGCCGTTAGGATCACCGTAGTATCAAGGATACCGAGTTGTTGGATATTCGTGATGTTATGCGAGAATGATGGGTAAAGATCAAGCTCCTTGTGGTCATTTAATGATTACTACGGTATTGTTTATACCAAGCTTGATTTGATCTTGAGATGATCGCGTGATGTCCGAGGTTGGTAAGTGATGCATGCGTTGGTTACGAGGTAGCCGAGCAGAATAAGTGGTGCATATAATGTCATCATGTTGCATGCTAGTATTATTAGATTAATATGTTCTTGTTGTGATAGCTGTATCATGTTTATGTTGGTCATGCCATGTTATTCCGATGATATCATGATAATTCATGTTTAACCTGTAATTGCCATGCTGATTCCTGTCTTGAATGCTTCTGGTTGTTATGAGCTTGCAAGTACATTCAATGTACTGACCTGGCATGTCATGCCAGTTTGCAGGTCATGCCGGGTTTGATTGCTTGCTTGTCATGGTTTCGGTTCATGCGAGCTAGGATAAGCGTTCCAGCCAGAGTCCCTGCAGAGTGGAGTTCACCACCGTCGTCGTTGTTCCGCTGCTAGAGTTTTTCCGCTGCTTCGAGTTGTTCGGCTGCTTGCATAGAGCAACTGAGGATGGTGTTGTGTCGCCGTGCCGATGTTATTCATTGTAATATCGGAGACCTTGTATTCATATTCG
Organism: Triticum dicoccoides; assembly: GCF_002162155.2. Taxonomy (NCBI): domain Eukaryota; kingdom Viridiplantae; phylum Streptophyta; class Magnoliopsida; order Poales; family Poaceae; genus Triticum; species Triticum dicoccoides. The sequence continues at coordinate 485,366,572 of NC_041385.1, forward strand.
TGTAATAATAGAAGGTTGGTTTGTTCTATGCTAAGCAGTGTCGTATTCCATAAGACTTCTCCTCGATCTCTGGGCTGGAATACGGAGCATTCCGATTCCTCTGAGCCGGGGTGCCACAAGATGAATGGAGAACCCAGACTTATGAAAATGCTAAGTTACTCAAAGAAAAAGGTAAAATATGGCATGATAAAAGAATCCAAAAGCGTGAGTTCAAAGTTGGTGAATATGTTCTTTTGTATAACTCTCATTTCAGATTCTTTGTAGGAAAACTCCTCTCCAAATGGGAAGGACCCTATGTTATCGAGGAGGTCTATCATTCCGGAGCTATCAAAATAAATAATGCCGAAGGGACTAACCCGTGGGTTGTCAATGGGCAACGAATAAAACACTATATCTCAGGTACGCCCATTAATGTTGAAAGTAATGTTATCCAAACTTTGACACCGGAAGAACACATAAAAGAGTCCTTCCGAAACACTACAAAATCGTGAAAATAAGGAGGTGCGTGATACGGTAAGTAAACGGACTCTGGAAAATCCACAAAACTATTTTTTGTCAGTTTTGGAATATTTAGATAATTAGGAAAATAAGAAACTTCTAGGAAAGTGATCCTGGTGGGCACGATACACCAGGCCGCGCCAGGTTTGCCTGGCGCGCCTAGGTGGGTTGTGCCCACCTCAAGTACTTTGCAATCTCCGTTTTTCTTCCGTTCTGCTTGTTCCCCAAGATAAAAAATCTATATATACCTCCCAAACCTGTTAACCTCTGTATCACAGAGAAATATCCTATTTTCTTTTCTTTCTGTTTTCTGTCAGATCCAATCCACCATGACCTCTTCAAGCTCCTCCAAGGACAAGTTCTTCGACAACGTCATCAACCCATATCTGCGGGAGGTGATGCAGCACCCGCAAGCTATCCTAATGCGCTATGGGGTGCTGCACACCCGCGATGTGCAAGGACCCAGGGGGACTGGATCCGTGGAGGCTAGGCTTGGAGCCATGGAGCATGACATCTTCAAGTGCAAGGGGATGGTGGAGCGTAGACTCAATGCCAATCACCTCATGATCGTGGACTATACCCGTGATCTCAAGGTGGATGGAAATCCCATAAAGGACATCACATTCTCCCTTAACGAGCAAATCAACTCCCTCCATAGCTAGATCTACGATCTTCAAAGCCAGGTCTTTGAGTATGAGGCTAGGTTTAAAGGTATGAGTTTGGCAGGATCCGGGAGACTCACTCCTCCTATGATGGTGAGCCTCTTCCGTGGAAACCCAAGGACAAGAAACCATCTACTTCATCACCACCATCTTCTTCATCACCACCAAAAGAAAACTGAGTATTGGGTATGGGCACTCCCCTTGGCTTTCGTGAAGCTTGGGCGAGGTGCCTCGGTATCGTATCATCCCCACTATCTTTTGCCTTTATTTTCTTAGTTTGATCTATGGTTATATTTTGCTATTAGATGAATAAAAGTTTAGTTCGATCCTTGCTTTTTGTGAGTTTGCTTAGTGATCAATCCTTGTAATCGAGTGCGAGATATAATAAAGTTTAGTTTGGGTTTTCCCCTCTTTACTTTCTTGCTGCAATAGAAAGAAAGGAAATAAAAAGAAAGATCATATGCTAATCTTATGGTAAGTGATGACATTACACAAGGAAAAGTATAAGTAGAAAATTTTATTGTAGATTGACAAACATAGCATTGGTCAATGATGCAACACATGAAAGAATTAATAAGGGAAGAGAAGATTCACATATAAATATACTATCATGGGAATCTTTTGTGATTGTGAGCACCCATCAAAATATTATATGCCGAAATTGTTGACGTTGGACAAGGAAGACAACTTAATGATTTATGTTTGTTCATATTCACATAGAAGTCATATTGTCATAGATCCTTCAACATGTGGTGCTTGCCCCTATCTTTGCTAGCCAAAAATTCCGCACTAAGTGGAGATACTACTTGTGCATCCAAAACCCTTAAACCCTATCTTGTTCGAGAGTCCACCATACCTACCTATGGATTGAGTAAGATCCTTCAAGTAAGTTGTCATTGGTGCAAAAAGGGACAATTGCATTTTTGGCCCTAGTTGGAATCTACCCACGGGTTTTGTCCTTACTTTTCCACTCTGCTCAGTTTTGCCCCCAGATTTTCCTCCGAGCTCGCCCGAATGACCTTTGACCGTTTGACCAATACTTTGAAAATTCATAACAAATTGATATGAACTCAGAAAATTGCAAATAAGATATCAAAATGTTCAGATAAACATTACCTTTATGTGTATGTCATTTGCATTTAGGACAAAAGTACCGTCTAAACAACCTAAGGTTATTAATGTTATTAACATTACTATAAATAAAAAGGTATAAAAATATATTTTTTCAGGAATAAAAATTACATGCAAATGTATGTGACGCTTTCTGAACATCCTGATATTTTATTTGCATTCTTCTAAGTTCATATCAACCTGTGATGAAAGCTCAAACTACATTGACCATTATTTTGAAACTTCATACCAAGTTGATATGAACTCGGAAAAATGCAAATAAGATATCAGGATGTTCAGCAAACGTCACCTGCATTTGCGTGTAATTTTTATTCTCGAAAAAGTTATTGTTCATACCTTTTTATTTTTAATAATGTTAATAACATAATAACCTTAGGTTGTTTAAATGGTACTTTTGTCCTGAATGCAATTGACATACACATAAAGGTAATGTTTATCTAAACATTTTGATATCTTGTTTGCATTTTTCGGATTTCATATCAATTTATTATGAATTTTCAAAGTATTGGTCAAACGGTCAAAGGGCATTCGGGCGACCTTGGAGCAAAATCTAAGGGCAAAACTAAGCAGAGTCAAAAAGTAAGGGCAAAACCCGTGGGTAGGTTCCATTTAGGGGCAAAAATGCATTTGTCCCGTGCAAAAAGGGCAATAAAAAATTGCTTATAAAAATGTGAGATCATTTAGTGTAAGGGAAAATTGAGCGTTGTACGAACTTGTGATGGTGAAGAATAAAAGCGACAGACTGCATAATAAAGGTTGCCATCACAAGGGGCAATATAACGTGACATTCTCTCGCACTAAGGGGTTGAGCATACAAATAGAAAGCGCATGGCAACCTCTGCTTTCCTCTGCGAAGGGCCTATCATTTACTTTCATGTCTTTACTTTCATGCAAGAGTCATAGTTTTTCTCTCTATTCCTTTTATTTTTCTCCTTTGGCAAGCATCATGTGGTGAGGAAAGATCTAGGCACATATATCCAGTTGAATATGGGTGGCATAAGTTATTATTGTTGACATCACCCTTGAGGTGAGTGTGTTGGGACGCGAAACTATAAGCCCCTATCTTTCTTTGTGTCCGGTTGAAATGTTTTGCTCATGTGTACGCGGTGAGTGTTACCAATCATACAAGACTAAACGATGGTTGAGTATGTGGACTTGCCTAAAGGCTCTGATACGTGACCCTTCCCGAAAAGATGATGAATTGTAGTTGCAAAGTTGATTGAGAACATAGTTTGTTGGTTTCCAATAGAGTTTATGCTTTATACTTCATTGTTATGATGCATTGTCACTTGTTCATGAGAATTCTATGATAAAAGTTCTATAATAAAAGTTTTATATTAAAGTTTGTTGTTGTTATAATAAGTCACATGATGCTGCTATGTTCGTATTTTTGTTTTTATCGGCACCTCTCTCTCTAAACATGTGGACATGTTTTTCGATTTCGGTTTTCGCTTGAGGACAAGCGCGGTCTAAGCTTGGAGGAGTTGATACGTCCATTTTGCATCATGTTTTCCTACTATAATTTATGTTGTTTTACTATAATAATGCCTTTTGGAGTAATTCTAATGCCTTTTCTCTCATAATATGCAAGGTATGCATCAAAGGGGAGAATTCTGGCAGCTCGAAATTTGGATCTGAAAAAGCTACATCAAGCTACCTATTCTGCACAACTCCAAATGAACTGAAATTCCCCGAGGATTTTTTTATGGAATATTTAAGGAATATTGGAGCAAATAAGTACCAGAGGAGGGCCACCAGGTGGGCACAACCCACCTGGGCGCGCCAGGAGGCCCAGGCGCGCCCTGGTGGGTGCTGCCCTCCTCGGCCCACCTCCGGTGCCCATCTTCTGGTATATAAGTCATTTTGACCTAGAAAAAAATAAGGGGAGGACAATCGGGACGAAGCACTGCCGCCTCAAGGTGGAACTTGGGCAGGAGCACTTTTGCCCTTCGGCGGAGCGATTCCGCCAAGGGAACTTCCCTCCCGGAGGGGGAAATCATCATCATCATCATCACCAACAACACTCCCATCTTGGGGAGGGCCATCTTCATAAACATCTTCACAGCACCAACTCCTCTCAAACCCTAGTTCATCTCTTGTGTTCAATCTTTGTATCAAAACTATAAATTGGTGCTCGTGGGTGACTAGTAGTGTTGATTACATCTTGTAGTTGATTACTATATGGTTTATTTGGTGGAAGATTATATGTTCAGATTCATTATGCTATTCAATACCCCTCTGATCTTGAGCATGTTTATCATTTGTGAGTAGTTACTTTTGTTCTTGAGGTCATGGGAGAAATCATGTTGCAAGTAATCATGTGAACTTGATATGTGTTCGATATTTTGATGGTATGTATGTTGCCATTCTCTTAGTGGTGTCATGTGAACATCGACTACATGACACTTCACCATATTGGGGCCTAAGTGAATGCATTTTGGAGTAGTTATTAGATGGTGGGTTGTGAGAGTGACAGAAGCTTACATCCCAGTTTATGCACTATTCCGTAAGGGACCGATTGGATCCAAAAGTTCAATGCTATGGTTAGAATTTATTCTTAATACTTTTCTCATAGCTGCGGATGCTTGCGAGAGGGTTAATCATAAGTAAGAGGTTTGTTCAAGTAAGAACAGCACCTAAGCACCGGTCCACCCACATATCTAATTATCAAAGTACCGAACACGAATTAAGCCAACATGATGAAAGTAACTAGATGAATTCCCGTGTACCCTCAAGAACACTTTGCTTATTATAAGAAACCGTTTTGGCCTATCCTTTGCCTCAAAGGATTGGGCTAACTTGCTGCACTTTTGTTGCTACTATTGTTACTTGCTCGTTACAAATTATCTTGCTACCAAACTACTCTGCTACTTACAATTTTAGCACTTGTAGACATTACCTTGCTAAAAACCACTTGTCATTTCCTTCTGCTCCTCGTTGTGTTCGACACTCTTACTTATCAAAGGAGCTACAATTGACCACATACACTTGTGGGTCATCAGAGCTTGACATATCTAGTCGTCAGAGAAGAAGAAGCAGACGAGTGGCTCCTCTAGTCGTCGGAGAAGAAGAAGCAGAGGAGTGTCTCCTCTGGTCGCCACAGAACAAGAATCAGAAGCAAAAGAAAGGGGAGGCAATGGTGGGCAAACACAACCAACCTCTCGCAGATCGCCTCTTGTGTACCGCACAAGGATCCAATGATGTCAAGCTGTCCATGGGATCCAACAACGCGGAGCCTTCACACAGCATGGCTGTCGGTGTCAAAACCGGCGGATCTCGGGTAGGGGGTCCCGATCTGTGCGTCTAGGCGGATGGTAACAAGAGACGAGGGACACAATGTTTTTACCCAGGTTCGGGCCCTCTTGATGGAGGTAAAACCCTACGTCCTGCTTGATTAATATTGATGATGTGTGTTACAAGAGTAGATCTACCACGAGATCAAGGAGGCTAAACCCTAGAAGCTAGCCTATGGTATGATTGTTGTTCGTCCTATGGACTACAACCATCCGGTTTATATAGACACCGGAGAGGGCTAGGGTTACACAGAGTCGGTTACAAAGGTAGGAGATCTACATATCCGTATCGCCAAGCTTGCCTTCCACGCCAAGGAAAGTCCCATCCGGACACGGGACGAAGTCTTCAATCTTGTATCTTCATAGTCTTGGAGTCCGGCCGATGATGATAGTTCGGCTATCCGGACACCCCCTAGTCTGGAACTCCCTCAGTAGCCCCTGAACCAGGCTTTAATGACGACGAGTCTGGCACGCATACTGTCTTCGGATTGCAAGGCGGGTTCCTCCTCTGAATAATTTATAGAAGATTGTGAACACCAGGATAGTGTCCGGCTCTGCAAAAATAAATTCCACATACCACTGTAGAGAGAATAATATTACACAAGATCAATCTGCTGACGTATTCTGTGGCGTGATGTCACACCACTTCCAAGCCTTTACTCGAATTGTTTTTATTGTTCCACCTTAGCGCGTTTAGCGAGGCGGTTTCCTTGGCACGTCTTGTCGAAGCAGAGATCGTGTTCCCCTTATTCCGGGATTCCCATCAATACGGGCGTGGGTAACCCAACCGCGCCATTGATTGTGACGCTTGGGAGATAAGGGAGTTTTACCAGGCCGGTAGGGACGCGTGTTTCTGTCCGCCCATATAAGGGGATAAATATCCAACCTTTTTACCTGCGCCTTCTTCCTCCTTGGCTTATCCATCTCTGCGAACTCGAGCTCTAGCGCCCAAGTCCGCACTTCTCACCTCAACCTTCTCCAACTATGTCCAGAGCGGGAGGCAAGTGGATGGCCTCCTCCATCACGGAGGGGCAGATCCAGAAGCTGCACGATGCCGGATACTTGTCCAGCGACATCGTGCATCGGCTCCCCGACGAGGGAGAGCTCGTCCCCACCCCCAGGCCCCATGAGAGGGTAGTGTTTCTTCCCCATTTCCTCCACGGACTGGGCTTCCCACTTCATCCCTTCGTCCGGGGGCTCATGTTCTACTACGGCCTGGATTTCCATGATCTGGCCCCGAATTTCATCCTCAACATCTCGGCGTTTATCGTCGTGTGCGAGGCCTTCCTCTGCATCCAACCCCACTTCGGCTTGTGGCTCAAGACCTTCAGTGTCAAGCTGAAGGTTGTGAAGGGCAGCCAAGCGGAGTGCGGAGGCGCCATGGTGGGCAGGATGTCCCACGTTACGTGGCTGGAAGGCACCTTCGTGGAAACCATCAAGGGGTGGCAATCGGGGTGGTTCTACATCACCGAGCCGCGCGATGCCGATTGGGCAGCGACCCCCGAATTCAGATCCGACATCCCTACACGGCTCACCTCCTGGAAAGAGAGTGGCCTGATCTGGGGGAATTCGGAGGAGCTGACCGGACTCCAAGCCTGTATCCAGAAGCTGGTGGACAAGAAGCTCAAGCTTGTCAACGTAGTCCAGGTCATGCTCATCCGCCAGATTCTCCCATGCCAACGACGGGGTTTCAACATGTGGGAGTTCGATCCGGCACAGCACTAGACCCTGAGCGGGCTCTTCGACACTATGTACGAAGATGTCTGGAAGGTGTTGTTCAAGGGCGCCGAAGCTCCCGCATCCGCTACCGAAGATCGCGGATTCTGCTCGCAGCATCCGGCTGACGAGGTAAGTGATTTTGCCACTTGTTTTCCATAGTTTGACTCTATGCGGGATCTAAACTCCCTTTACCTTTGACAGGACTGGCTAGCAAAGGCCGAACGGACTATCTGTCCGGCCCCATTGCCAGAGGACCCAGCGGATGCCCGCCTAACGGGGCTGCTGGCTCCGGCACCCCACGTGGTGCCGGAGAAGAAGGCCACAGGGACTCGGAAGAGTTCCCGTTTTCAGGTGCTATCGGATGATGAATCCGAGGCCGAATCCTCCCACCAAGGCGAGGAGGAGAAGAAAGCCTCTCCCCCAGCGGGGGGAGGGAAGAAAAGGAAGGCCTCCCCAACAAGGGAGGCCGAAGGGTCCAAGAAGGGAAAAACTCTTCCCCCGGACCGCTCCGCCAATGCCAGTGACGACGACGAGGACTGGCCTCCAAGGGCCAAGCCCCTGGCGAGATCGTAAGTATCCGGACTCCCGAATAACTTCAAGGTTTTTTCTTTTCGCCACATAATGTCTTTCTAATGCCGCATACAACCCTGCAGTCCGCCCAAGGATGATCTTCCCGTTTCGTCGAGCGGGTCCTTGGGTGCGTCGGATATGGATTCCCTTCCGATTGCCTCCACCCCTCATGCCACGGACGACACCGAGGTGGGTTCCCAGGAAGGGACCTACCAGGAGGAGGAGGCCCCGGAGGTGTCGCAGGACAACCTCCCGGACTTTGCACCGGACTCAACCCCGGAGGCCACAGTGGCTCCGGAGTCCGGCGGGCGACCCCTTCGTAAGAAGGGAAAGACCGCGACGCCGGCTGCCTCCGTCCAACCGGAGGTGCCGGACAATTTGCTGGAGGCGCTCAATGGCGCCTCCATCGAAGAGGAACACCGCACTGTTATGACTGCGGTGATTCAGAAGGTTCAGCTCGCCAAGAGCGGGCTGACCGAAGCCTGCAGCAGCCTTCTAACAGGCTTTGAGGTAAAAATTTCAATATATGTAAAATGGTACCGCATAGACAGTAGCCCCTGATGCTCGGTTCGGTTTTCGGAAAGAAAAGCCGGACTGAGGATCTTTAGAAAGATAAACGCAGGAGTCATGAAATATGTCAATATGGGATTGCAGGCTGTGCTGCTGACCTCCGCCGCACTGACTGCGGAGGTTAATACTTTGAAAGAAAACCTCGAGCGGTCTGAGAACGAGCTCGGCCGTGCCAAGAAGCAGCTCGAGGAAAAAGAAGGTGAGTAATACCTTATGAAAATTGTACCTTACAGAAAAGGATTTGGTTGCAAGAAAACTGACAAGGATAACTTGGGTATTGCAGGGGCCACTAACGAGGTGGCAATCTTGAAAGAGGCGGTGGCCGCGGCCGAACGCAATGTGGCTGCGGAGCGCACTGAGCGAGAGAAACAGGAGGCGTGGGTGGCAGAGGTACATCAAGAGCTCCAGGATCTCGTGAAGAAACATGAGAGCCTGGAGCGTGACTCTAAGACTCGAGAGTCTGAGCTTGCAACAGCTCTTGAGAGTGCCAAAGCCGCTAAGGCCGAAGCCTACAAGGCCCTCCAGGAGATTGAGGCGGTGAAGAAAATAGCAGCGGGTAAGGCATTTTTCATGCAAAGTAAGCATGTGAGTGTTAATTACCTGTTGCTTACCCGAATTCGGAGCTCTCCAGGAGCGTTCGCAGATCTTCCTCGCAGCGTGTCCGATGCTGCCGCATTTTACCGGGCCAAGGAGGGGAGCTCGACGGAGAAGGTCTTCTGGTCTCAGTATGCTGAGGCCGGACATCCGGTGCCCCTTAGCGACCAGCTGAAGCAGCTGGTCGAGCTCCACAAGGCGGCCGAACAGGCCATGAAGGGCCTCATAGTTCGGCTGTGGCCTAAGGAGGCCATGCCTGGGAGCTACTTCGGCCTAGTGCGGCGGCTGATGGATGCGTGCCCGTGGGTTGAAGTCATCAAGCATTCCGCTTGTATTGAAGGTGCCCGTCGGGCCCTTGCCCGCACAAAGGTGCATTGGGGCAAGATGGATGCCCAGAAGCTCGTGACGGACCCGCCACCAGAGGGCAAGGAGCATCGCACGCCCGAGATGTATTATAAGAGTGTGCTGAAGGGCGCCCGCACTATTGCGGGTGAGTGCTCCAAAGATGTAATATTTGAGTAGACTCGCATTTTGTTATCCTGTGCGCTGAAAACTTGGTTCATATGCGCTTAAGCAACACTTGTTAATTTAAAATATTACCTTCTGTGCGGCTGTTCATCAAATCTGAGAGATGGCAATTCGTTGGCTTCAGCCCCCATGCCACGGTGCTGGGGTGTTCGGGATAAACTCGAGCGCTCTCATTCCCATTTTTCGGTCCATCTAGGGAGGCGCTCGACACAGCGAACAAGGCAACCAGACTTATAATGCTTGAACACTCTCACTTAGCCATAGAATTCTATAATTTTAAATTTCGGCGAAGCCCCTAGTCTTTGGAAGGCCGAATTTGGGGCGCTATCCACGCCTTGGCCGGACAGTATCCGGCTCCTCGCTCTAAGCGGCATAAGTCTTTAAGGACTCGCAAAAAACCTCTCAAACAGCGATCGGCTCTCGCCTCATCATGATGGTCAGTTTTAGCTTTCTCCACTAAGGTGTTAACCCAGCTCAACTGGGGCGCAATCGCAGTGGTTCTCCCAGTGCTACCTTAGCCGATATAACGGAACGTAAGGTACCAAAACATGGGAGCCGGGCAAACCCAACTACTGACCCAAGACATGATTCGGAGCCGATGCATATAGTGCTATAAGTTCGGGGTGCCGCACTTGTGAAAGTGTTCGGACTCATCACACCATGACGTGGGCAACATAAGCCCCTGGTGTGTATTAGCCGTACCAAAGTGTACGGATGCAATATGCCGTGAATGAACATATGTATGAAAAGGAAATGCAATTATAAGCAAAAAGGTGATGCATTGTTTTATTCAATAAGTGCTGCTACGAATGCAGAACGATACAAATAGTGCGATAAGCAAGGTATGGGACTGTTTAAACATGTCCCCCTCTAGGGGTAGGCTGCGGATTGGTGTATAAAAATGCTCGTAACGGAGACCACCTGTATATTCGTTGTAGCCTTTATCCTTTCCTGGCTGTTGCATCATGAGTTCGGCAGATCTGCTGCCGGACAGGGCCTCTGACAAACGGAGTCCTGTGGGTAAAAAATAAAAGGTAAAAAGAAAAGAAAAAAGAACGACACACTTGAGAGCCCCTGGTGTGGTTGAGCCGCAGTCTGGGTTTATCGTGGTCGTGCCCCTCTCCCCATGCCCATGGTATCTTCAGAGCGTAATGGTGTACGCGAAGGATCTGCTTTAACGTTTCGCAGGAGCTGGGGTTGGGACCGCACTGCTACGCGTGCTCGGAACGTGCCAGGTGGTCTTGTTGTAAGTTACTCCGGGCGTGCTTAGCTGTGTCCTGCCGCTTAAAGGCCGGACTCGAGAATTGCCTTAAGAGGCTGCATTGCACTTCTGCCGCGAGAGCCGCCGTATGTTCCTCCGTGCAGAGAGAACGTTCAATGTTTCCGTTGACCGTGATGACTCCTCGAGGGCCTGGCATCTTGAGCTTGAGGTATGCGTAGTGTGGCACCGCGTTGAACTTTGCAAACGCAGTACGTCCGAGCAAGGCATGATAGCCGCTGCGGAACGGGACTATGTCGAAGATTAACTCCTCAGTTCGGAAGTTATCCGGGGATCCGAAGACCACTTCCAGTGTAATTGAGCCTGTACAATTGGCTTCTACACCTGGTATGACGCCTTTAAAGGTCGTTTTGGTAGGTTTAATCCTTGAGGGGTCTATGCCCATTTTGCGCACTGTATCCTGGTAAAGCAGGTTCAGGCTGCTGCCGCCGTCCATCAGGACTCTGGTTAGGTGAAATCCATCGACGATTGGGTCTAAGACCAGTGCGGCGAATCCGCCGTGGCGGATGCTGGTGGGGTGGTCCCTTCGGTCAAAAGTGATCGGGCAGGAGGACCATGGATTGAACTTCGGGGCAACTGGCTCCATCGCGTAGACATCCCTGAGTGCACGCTTCCACTCCCTTTTGGGTATGTGCGTTGCATATATCATGTTCACCGACCGCACCTGTGGGGGGAAACCCTTCTGTCCTCTATTGTTCGGTGGTTGGGTCTCGTCCTCGTCATCGCTATGTAGCCCCTTGTCATTGTTTTCGGCAATTAACTTGCCTGCCTGCTTGAATACCCAGCAGTCCCTGTTGGTGTGGTTAGCTGGCTTTTCGGGGGTGTCGTGTATCTGGCACAAGCGGTCGAGTATGGTCCAAATTGGACGGACCCGGAGTAGTTCTTTTGAATTGCTTTTTTCGCTGACCGGGTTTAGAGCCTCTGAATCCGGCATTTACTGCCGTATCCTCAATATGATCGCCGTTAATGCGGCGTTTGTTTTTGTTGCGACGTGGCCTGCCATTTCGGTCCTTGAAGTCTGGACTGCCAGAATTTTTGCTGAGGTTGTTGCTGCGTGCTAGCCAGCTGTCCTCACCCGCACAGAAGCGGGTCATGAGTGATGTGAGGGCTGCCATGGATTTCGGCTTTTCCTGTCCCAGGTGCCGGGCAAGCCACTCGCTGCGGATGTTATGCTTGAAGGCCGCGAGGGCCTCTGCATCCGGACAGTCGACGATTTGGTTTTTCTTGGTTAAGAACCGTGTCTAGAATTGCCTGGCCGATTCGTCTGGCTACTGAATTATGTGGCTTAGGTCATCAGCGTCTGGTGGTCGCACATAAGTGCCCTGGAAGTTATCGAGGAATGCAGCTTCCAGGTCCTCCCAACTCCCAATTGACTCTGCTGGCAAGCTGTTGAGCCAATGTCGGGCTGGTCCTTTAAGCTTGAGGGGGAGGTATTTGATGGCGTGAAGATCATCAAAGCGGGCCATGTGGATGTGAAGGAGATAGTCTTCAATCCAAACCGCGGGGTCTGTTGTGCCATCGTAGGATTCGATATTGATGGGTTTAAACCCTTCGGGGATTTGATGATCCATTACTTCATCTGTGAAGCATAGTGGGTGTGCGGCGCCTTTGTACTGGGCGATATCACGACGGAGCTCAAGGGAGCTTGGTCTATTTTGTTCGGCCCGACCGGTCTTACTGTGTCTGGCGCGACGATTGTTGTCACGTATCGTGGGACTCCCACGCGATCCATAGATCGATCTTGATTGTCTTGCCTTATCCTCCAATATATCTTGCAAGTCTGGAGTGTTCCCCTGTGGCCGTGTGCTTTTCGAGCGATGCCGGGGTACGGGTCTGGTGAAGGGCTTAGAGGCCACTCTGTCGCGACCACGGGGTGGTCGGTCAGCCGTATTGTCTCCTGGTGATGCGGGTTCGTAAGCCTCCTCCTCTAATTGGGGGAGCAGCTTGTGTTTAGGGTAGCTTTTGGAGGGGCGTTCGAGCTCATGCTCTTCGGCCGCGAGGACTTCAGTCCATCTGTCGGCTAGCAGATCCTGATCAGCTCTAAGCTGTTGTTGCTTTTTCTTGAGGCTGTTCACCGTGGCCATAAGCCTGTGTTTAAAACACTCTTGTTCGACGGGATCCTCAGGCACGACGAATTCGTCATCATCGAGGCTTGCTTCGTCTCCGGAGGGAGGCGTATAATCCTCTGCCTCTTCTCCTGCCGCTCCTTCATAAGGGCTGGCGTCTCCGTCCTCCTGCGCTGCATTTTGCTGGAGCAGGTTGTCTTCGGCATTGTCCGGTGTATTATTGTCTCCGGTGCCGGAGTCTTCATTCTTGCTGTGGTGGGATTTAGAGCGGCGCCACTGACGCCGGCGCTTGGGCTGCTTTTTGGAGGGGTCATCCTCCTCTGTTCCTTCGCCATTCCCATCTTTTGGGATATCCACCATGTATATGTCATATGATGAGGTGGCTGTCCAGTGCCCAGTAGGCGCTGGTTCTTGGTCGTTTTCGGCATCGTCGTCCATACCGTCGATGTCCTCGGAGTCATAGTCTAGCATGTCGGTTAAATCATCGACAGCGGCTACCAAGTGGGTGGTGGGTGGGCTTTGAATTTCTTCGTCGTCCGCATCCCAACCGTCCTGACCGCAGTCCGGCCAGGGCTCTCCTGATAACGAGAGATATTTTAGCGAACTCAAGATGTCGCCGAAAGGTGAGTGTTGAAAGACGTCCGCTGCGGTGAACTCCATGATCAGCGCCCAATCAGATCCGATCAGGGCGGGCGCGGAAGGTTCGGAGTCCGGCGAGGAGTCCGACACCTTGGAGTCACGAGCTTTATGAGGGACAAAGGGAGTGTTCGGCTCTATCGCCGTAGAGGTTGCAGCCCCCGAGGCGGTGTCTAGGCATCCATCATCGATCTGCGCGGCCGGCTCCGAATTGAGGATCGGAGTGGGCTCGAGTGCGGCCTCCAGGGTACTGTCCGGCGGCAGAGCTAAATCATGCCCGACGTGACAGTGCGGCACGTTCGGCTATGGCTCGAATCCGTCGAAGATCAAGTCCCCACGGATTTTAGCCATGAAGTTCAAACTTCCAAATCTGACCTGACGGCCAGGGGCGTAACTTTCGATCTGCTCCAGTTGGCCAAGCGAATTGGCCCGCAGTGCAAAGCCGCCGAATACGAAGATCTGTCTGGGAAGGAAGGTCTCCCCTTGGACTGCATCATCGATGATGATCGAAGAAGCCATCGAGCCTATCGGTGACGACACAGAGGAACTCTCAATGAAAGCACCAATGTCGGTGTCAAAACCGGCGGATCTCGGGTAGGGGGTCCCGATCTGTGCGTCTAGGCGGATGGTAACAGGAGACGAGGGACACGATGTTTTTACCCAGGTTCGGGCCCTCTTGATGGAGGTAAAACCCTACGTCCTGCTTGATTAATATTGATGATGTGTGTTACAAGAGTAGATCTACCACGAGATCAAGGAGGCTAAACCCTAGAAGCTAGCCTATGGTATGATTGTTGTTCGTCCTATGGACTACAGCCATCCGGTTTATATAGACACCAGAGAGGGCTAGGGTTACACAGAGTTGGTTACAAAGGTAGGAGATCTACATATCCGTATCGCCAAGCTTGCCTTCCACGCCAAGGAAAGTCCCATCCGGACACGGGACGAAGTCTTCAATCTTGTATCTTCATAGTCTTGGAGTCCGGCCGATGATGATAGTTCGGCTATCCGGACACCCCCTAGTCCGGAACTCCCTCAATGGCCTCGAAATTACTTCTAGAAGACCATATCTGAGGGCTGTTGCTTGGCGCTAGGGTATGATCAGATGACTGATGTTCAGAGCTTGATTTAGGCGAAACCCTATGGGGTTTAGAGGTGTTTTCAGTTGGTCAACGGGGTTATCTAGGGTTTGACCAATATTCAACTAAGCATAACTAATTTCAAAGAAATCCAAAAATTATGAAACCTTCGTCGTTCATCGTTTTATAAGACACACTAATGAGGAAAAATACTAAACTTGATCTACGGTCATTTTCAAAAAAAAAACCTAGCTGGACGATCATGGTCAAATGAGCACCATTAATTAAAAAATCAAAAAAAATATAAAACCTGCGCACAATGTTGTCTTATGTGACATGTCACTAACAAAATTCATAAACTTGTTCCATGGACATTTTCATGAAAAAACCTTCACACATATGGGCTATCACGTACAACGTTGCAGAGAGTTCAAGGAGAGGAGGTAGGGTTTAGGTTTTTGAATTTTTTCCACCAAAGCTTCATTTCATACTGAATAAGAAGGATCCGAACTTAGTTTCCATTTTCATATTTTAACGTGTTTTTAATGGTTTTCTATTAAAGCACGTTCTGTCAAAAAACCCATAGAAATATGAAGATTAATTCAATGAATAGTGAGACATTGAATCTACACTATATAGATTGAATAGGTGTTAATAAAAATGATTTCGCTCATTTAGAGTAGGGCCAAAAAACTTGACTACAAATGGGGTTATTTACCCTAGCTTCGGAGCACATTTCCCATGAATATAAGTTTTACCATGCAAAAGGGATCGGATTAATCACCTAACATTTATAGTTGTTCAGCAAACATTGCAACATCACACCACAGGGCAATGGAGTTCAAGTCACTACAAAAAAAAATACACTTCCGTGATGATACGTATTTGTCATAGTAGGTCGCGTTTTTTTTCATGCATGTACATCCATGACAAATTTATGACAGAATCAAGATAGTCATACCTGTGCTGTCGTAGAAGTGTTCCATGACATTAGCAAAATTATCATCACGGAAGTGTCCACTTCCATGACGATAAATCGCGCGTCACAGAAGTGCTTTCGTCAAGGGTGACCAACACGTGGCATCCACCGTAATGAAACGTCGTTAAGCTATCGGGTCAGGTTTTGGATCCGATAACCCATTAACAGCCCTGACCAATGGGGATTTTCCACATGTAAAATCGTCATTGGCTGGAGGAAACACGTGTCGGCTCATTGTTGGGACATATGTCATCCACTCATTAGACAGAAGGCGCCTATGATACATCGACACGTGGCACGGCCCAACAGAGGCCCATTCCTGTGAAAAGGCCGGCCCGTTTGACTTGGTCAAAAGGTGATGGGCCGGCCCATGGAAAGCCTATTAATGGCCTGTTCGCATATAGCCCATTTACAGCCCGCTAACCCAAGGCCCGTTACGCCCTACCCGAATTAGGCCCAGTAGCGTCATCTGGGCCATCCAATATGATTCCAGCCCGTTTTCACTTCTGGCCCATGTATGGTCCATGACGTCTTTCGGTCCAATGAGGCCCTATGTTACTCTTGGCCTATTAACGGCCCGTGGTGAAACTGGCCTGCAATGAACAGTGTATCACTTTAGACCCATTAACGACCCGTGGTGATACTGGCCCGTAATGAACAATGTATCACTTAATGGCCCGTTATTCAGTTGGGCCGTTTCTAGCCCATGTTATCTTTCGGCCTTCTCAGAGCCCATTTATTCTTGGGCTCATTTCGAGCATTCATTTACATACGGCCCGTTACTGTAATTTTCTACTTGTGGGCCCAATTCAGCCCGTGGTTACAGTCGGCCCGTTTGTGGTCCGTTAATACATTGGGCCGTTTTCATAGCGTCATCAAATACAGCCTATTAACGATGGCCCGTTATGGTCGGCCCATGAACAGACGATTCCAACTCTATCCCGTTTACGGCCATAATGCGGCCTGTTATTGGCCCATGTTTGGCCAATCGATCATACGACCCGTATAAGGCCCATTGATGATATGGCCCGTAGAAGGCCCATTGTTTCTATGACCCGTAGAAGGCCCAATGTTTCTACAGCCCGTAGAAGGCCTACTGTTTCTACGGCCCATAGACGGCCCACTATTTCTACGGCCCGTAGGAGGCCCAGTGTCACTACAGTAAATATTAGCCCATGGTTATTGTGGCCTAGTTTTAAAAAATAGGTTATTGCAGCCACTAGCAAACCGCGGAAAAAGAACTGCACTGACTACAAGCAAACAAATAAACAAGACAACAAGGAAATAAATAAGCAAGCAACTTATGCTAGTCTATCACGGCTATTACACATATTACATCCACTGGGCATCAAAGTTCACCCCCAGTGCAAATATAGGGAACACAACAACATATAAACGCTGCAGCAAAACAAGTCCAGAACTGAAACCACTTCAGAAGAGTGCAAGAAACAATATCCTGGGTACCCATAATGCTGGCAAGATGCTTAGCAAGCTTATTAACTTTCTCTTGTTTGGCGCTTAAATCCTCTAGCGCTTGCTGTTGCACAAGAAAGTACGCATCTGAATTCTGCAGGGACTTCCTCAGTCCTTCGGCTTCTTACCGCAGCACAGCTGACTGATGCCTTTCAGCTTGTAGCTGAGACTGAAGAAGCCGAAGTGATTCAGGCAGCGAGTTCGAAGAGCTTGTGCCAGCAGTACTGGCCAGTAACTCGAACACTACATCAACGCAGGACTGTGGGGTTTTCTCACTGTCTACAAGATCGTTTTTATCACCTTTCTTGGAGACCAACAGGGTTGTCTCACTATCTTGAACCTTATCTGCATTACTTTCTCTACCATTGCATAGTGGGGTGCTCTTCTCCAATATTATGTTTGCATACTACAAGAGAAACAAGCAGACACATCATAGGTCTAGCTTGTAGTATACCAAACTCATTTTGGTAAACCGGTTCAGTAGTAAGGTGGACAGGATAACAGCATGAAACAAACATATATCTATGTACTATGGTCACTGTATTGTCCATATCATTCTAGTTTATGTCCCCTAATCAAGATAGAGACACAGTTCAACTCATATATTTTTAAGACACAACAGCATAGGCAGAATATAAGTGTGAGAAACTACACAGCATTGGTAGCACTTGTAATGTGCATCACATGAGAACATAACTGTTTATACAACTTAAACTGAAATCAACATAGAGCAAGAAGTTAGAACATCAATCCAGTTAAAGAAATAGGTTTAAAACATACCTGTTGCGCCATTGGAGTTTCATTGGATCCTTCAAATTCGAAAGTAGTTGGTATGAGTAAATACAGTGATGCAACAACAAAGGAGTATGGACCATAGCTACGGAATCTGACCTGAGAACAGTTGCTCTTCTGCTTTAAACGTGGAGTTTGGGTTAGCTGTGGTGGTCTTCGTGCTTTGGGAACTGCAGTAGCTTTACAAACTGCTCGTGTGGGGGTACTTTGTGGTGGACATGGTGCTTTTTCAACTATAAGTGGGTTACTATCCGTTGGGGTTGCGGTTAGATGGGTTGTAGCTGGTTCTCTGCCCAACGGTGTAAGTGTGCAATCTGGAAGAGTCTCGATTATGTGTGGTGGGGCTAGTTTGTGGGCCAGTACAACCATGGTTCTATCTGCATCGACGGGTAGCACTGTCTTTTGTGAAGAACGGGTTTTTGCTCCCTTAGATACTGCCATCAGCCCCTCCAATTCAAATGGTTGAGAAACAAGAAAATAAATTGAACGTACAGACATTGTACGATAGACAGATGTGGTAATTCACATATATGTTGTCTAACCAAACAGGACAACATGGCACAATTTCACATATATGATGCCTAACTAAACAGGATAGCATGACACAGTTTCAGATATATGATGGATAACTTAACAGGATATAATGGCATAATTCAACATATGATGAGTACCTAAACAGGATGACATGACAAAACTATATGATGTCTTTCTAAAATAGGTTGGGATGAAATAATTCACATACATGTTATCTAAGTATACAGGATGGCATGATATAATTGACATAATTGATTCATATACTAAGAAGCTGGCACTCGCATGTATGATCTCTAAACTAAGCAGATAGAATTCAATATTGTGCATATGATGTCTAAACTAAGCAATGCAAGACACCATATGCATCATATGAGAAATATAAACATTGCAACTTAGAGCATACACCTCAGGTGGGATATAGGACTGGTCATCTGTCTCTGAATCCTCCTCTGAGGAGCTCCTTGTAACCATCGAGATATATGCTTCAATAGGTACCATTGCCTGCTCTGAAGACCTTGTTTTCACTCCAGATTTTTCCATAACCGGCTCAAATGGCTGATACACATGAAGAGTAGTTCAATATACACAGATTGTCGACAAATGGAATACGTAATGAAAAAAAGATGGCATGAGATAATTCACATATATGATGCCTGGCTCCATGGCGGTGCATAATTCACATATATGATAACTGGCTGAAAAACATGGCATTGCATAATTCACATATCTGATATAGAAAGCAAACAGGAGGCATTCACACAAAGCATGTCTAATCTAAGCAGATGGCATGGCAATGCAAGACACCATATGCATGATATGAGCAATATAACCCAGCCAATTTAGAGCATGCACCTCAGGGGGGGGATACGACTGGTCATCTCTCTCTGAATCCTCCTCTGAGGAGCTATCTGTAACCAGCAAGAAATCTGCATCGACAGGTAGCACTGACTGCTCAGAAGACCTTGTTTTAACTCCAGATTTTCCCATGACCGACTCAAATGGCTGATGCACAGGAAGAGTAGATGAATGTATAAACATTGTTGACAAAAGAACCACATTATGGAAAAAATATGGCACAATACAATTCACATATACGATGACTGGCTAAATAGGATGTCATTGCATGATTCACGTATATGATGCCTGGCTAAAGAAGATGGCATTGCATAATTCCCATATACTCCCTCCATTCCTAAATATTTGTCTTTTTGGAGATTTCAAATGGACTACCACATACGGATGTATATAGACATATTTTAGAGTGTAGATTCACTCATTTTGTTCCGTATGTAGTCACTTGTTGAAATCTTTAAAAAGACAAATATTTAGGAATGGTGGGAGTATGATATAGAAACCAAACATGTGGCATTCACCCAAAGCAAATCTATACTAAGCTGATGACATATAAGATGTATAATGTAAGCAATGCAAGGCGCCATATGCATGATATGACCAACATCAGCATGCCAGGTTAGAGTAAACACCTCAGGTGGTAAACAGGCATGGTCGACTCCTTCTTAATCTCCATCTGAACAGTTATCTTCCTATGGAATACAATCTGGAAATGCATGAGAGGGGGGGCACTTCGCCCACCATGGAGCAGCGTCTGCATGACATTATATTCGCACGCAATGGTCTTCTCTTTTTCTCTACATGTTCATTACGATTGTGTACAATATCTAACATGCATAATAAAAAAATAGTTAGATTTTGTAAGGCCTAAGGGGTGCATGCAAAAATCAAGACTGATGGTAGCAAACGAGTGGATGGATCCAAAACTAATGATAGCAGGTAGATTATAGCTTCAGTTTAAAAAGATAGAGAATGGATCATCTATTGTTTGTTGCCCACCCAACATGAACCACATAGAAGACCCCAGATGAACCAGATAGTAGACATATACTATTCGTTGCTGGCTCGATATGAGACCCATGGGTAATTCAAAACTCAAGATTGAACGATAAAGTAGCAGGTAATAATAATTGATGTATAACGTAAGCAAGCACGAAAGATTGCGACCTCTCTTCCGGAACTGTCTAGTCCTCAGGTTCATCTGCTCAGTCGATGATGGTAATGTAGTTGGCGTGGCTGCCGGCAACGGGGAAGATGATCTGAGGCAGCGAAAGAAAGTCTGCAGGGGGGATCTCTGCTGCAGTGAATGCTTTTGTCGATGGTGCACCTCAGGTGGGGTGGATGACGGCACGACAGGAGTAGGACATAACACACATAGTTTTCTTTGACGCCAATCTGAAAATTAAGTAAATCTGTAAGGGCTCCTTAGAATTGGAGGATTCTATCAACGCAGGGACAGGAAAAACACAGGAATAGGATAGGAATGCACGTGCAAAACAGAGCATTTGGAAACATAGGATTTTAGTCAACCTGAGTGTTTGGCTCACATGAATTGGAAGAACAGAGGAATGGAGAAAGAAAGTGATGCAACGAGTGTACAACCTCTTTGGCATAGCCTTGTGGACCTCAGCATCATTGGGTTGGACGTGGAGGATGGTGATGATGCTGGTGTGACTGTTGGAGGCAGGGAAGAAGATCCGAGGCCTCTGGAAATGGCGCCGAGGGTACTGCTCCGCTGTGATGGACGGTTCCGTCGTTGGAGCAGCTCCGCTAAGGTGTACGGCGACGAGGCTAAAGCATGACAAGACAGACAACTTTAATCTGAAGTGGGACCCTAATATCATCTGCAATAGATGATGTAAAATACATCACCAAAAAGTTCTAGATGTAAAACGCATCAGCCGCGCCACGGCCGCTCCGACAGATGTTGTAAGTACTGTTCACTCTGAACTTAACTGAAGAAAATGAACTTCACAGTCGAAACTGAATTTTACTGTCGAAACTGATTGAACTAGTAACAGAGCATTGCAATAGATGTTTAGGGCGTTCGAGCACTAGTAGCAGAGAAGCAGTGATCTAAATCAGCAGATGCTCGAGCAGGGAACGCACTAGCAGAGAGCAAGTCACGCAGTAGCACCGTGAGCGAGTGCTAAAGCAGCAACTCCTATAGCTGTCGGAGGTCGTGCAGCAGCAGCAGCAGCGCAAGCGAGAGCAAGATCAGAGCAACAACACGAACGAAAGTAGGAGCAGTGCAGCAGCGCGACCGACAGCAAGAACAGAGCCACAGCACGAGCGAGAGCCGGAGCAGCTGCAGCTAGTGCTGTTGTGGAAGTCGCCGCCGAGGAAGCAACGACATGGGGGAGAGACGCCTTGGATGATGTGTCCGGCGATGGCGCCGTCGATGGAGACGCCATGTCTGCTTGGTATCAAGCACCGTCAGCCCCGTGAGATCGAATAAAAGATAAAATGCAGCGATGAGTGCAGAACCTCCTTGGCGGCGCCGAGTTGGCCTCGGCTTCATCGGAGGAATTGGTGAGGGTGCTGCGGTTCTGGTGGGGCAGGTCAAGATGGCTCTGTGGGGATTGAGGTGGCGCGATAGACGAGGCGAACGTAAGGGCAGCTCCTTGGAGGTGGATGACGGGGTGGCTGATCCGTGGGGACGACAAGATCGACAATGGATCCTCATCCGGTGCGGTAGATGAGGGACGGCGAGCTGTTGCGGTGGAGACGTAGTCGGGGAAGAGTCTCCGGCTGGGCGGCGGTTGGGAGGCTGACGGAGGAGCGTGGGGTTTGGCGGGTTTTGGCGGCCTCAGTGTACGAATGGGGGGGAGGGGGGCGAAGGGGGATGGGGGAGCCATGCTTAGGGATGCGCTTGTCCAAAATGTAGGGTAAGTTACCAGCGTACCCCCACCGGTTTTGATACCGCGACGTGGAGCTTCATTTCCGGCTGAGGGGTAGAAGGGGGATTTCGCGTGTCTGGGCTGCAGGAGCGATTTCAGATGAGGAGGGAGTTCTTGCGCGCGTCCAAATTTCGGGATAACAAGGCGCGGCGCGGGTTGAAGAAGTGGGAGTTACAAAGCAGGTGAGACAAAAGATACTCGAGCTTGAAAATTTCGGGATCACAAGGTGCGGATTCCTTGTTCGGCAGAACAAACTTAACGTGTAAAAAAAGAGAGTCATGTCCCCTTTTACTATATTGCTATAGATGCCACTGAAAAAACTACAAGAAAAATGTAAAAAAAATCGGGAGAACATGATTACCCTGCACAGTACCAAATCGATTCGCACTTCCCTCAACAACAACAAAAAACAAATCAATTCCCACCAAAGAAAGAGTAATGTCCCTTTTTATATGATTACAGATGCCATGATCTCGAATTTCAATTTTTGAATCCACGTTATGTTGAATTCGAATATATCATTAGGTGACCTTGCGGTTTATAATTGATGTAGTCATACATTTTGATCTTCCATCATATATGAACACTTTACTCCACCATGTGAACATATATATTGTCGTCTACCATATGGACTAAATTTGAATCAATTTTCCTTATTTGAATACGATTATTGTCAAGTTATACAATATTTTAAATATTATCTTGATAACAAAAAGACATGCATATAGCAGTAATCATATTTGACTATGAACTACATGTACCATACGCTCTCCAATTCAAATATCTGTATCCATTTTATGTTGAATTCAAATCATATTACATTATTGGTCTAGGTAGCAAGATGTTCGGGATAATCTAAACCCTGTTTTCATACTTATAATTTTTGGCTGAATTGGGATAAGTTTTGGTATAAGCCTCTTGCAAAACCGGAGATTCTCTCAACAAGCCTCGTGGTTCCGAGAGGGAACGTGTCACCTTTGTGTGCAAAACGATATACGCTGCCTCCCCCCTGATTTTATTTACAAAGGCAACATAGAACTATATGAGTGCCCTATTAAATTTTGGAATTATTTCGGGTTCATTTGGCCTTTTTATACATTATTGAGTTTCTGGACTTTTAATGTGCATAATCTAAATATGAATTGCATGCACATGCTCCGGTGCACCAAAGTGGGTTGAAAAATCACATGTGAGTCCTTGGTTGAATTTCTAGGTCCCATGGAAGAAATGAGAATGAAATTCAAATATCTGGGCGTCATGACTCTGCCGAGAACATCGAGAAACTTAGATTTTAAATTCATGTAATGAAACTTGGCATGGTGTCACGTCAGTGTACTAACATGTCATGGTAAAAAATTGGGCCGATTTGGAAGCTCGTGGTTCTAAGAGGGAACGTGCCACCCCCCTGCCCTTGAGTTTCTTAACAAAGGCAACATAGAACTACATTAGTGCCTTGTTAAATTTTGGAATTATTCCGGGTTCGTTTGTCATTTTTATACATTAATTGAGTTTCTGGTCATTTAATGTGCATAAGTCAAATTTGAACTACAAGCACATGCTCTCGTGCACCAAAGTTGGTTGAAAAATCACATTTGTGTCCTCGGGTGAATTTCTAGGTCCCATGCAAGAAATGAGAATAAAATTAAAACATCTGGGCATCGTGGCTCGGCCGAGAACATTGAGAAACTTGGTTTTAAAATTCTTGTAAATCCAAAACACGTCTGAAAATCATGAAACTTGGTATGGATGTCATGTCATGGTACTACCATGTTGTGGTAAAAAAATGGCCGAATAGGAACAAATTTTGGTATAAGCTTCTTGCAAACCGAAGCTTCTCTCAAGAAGGCTCGTGGTTCTGAGAGGGAACATGTCACCTTTGAGTGCGAAACGACATACATTGTCCCCCTTGAGTTTATTTACAAAGCCAACATAGAACTACATGAGTGCCCTGTTAAATTTTGGAATTATTCTGGCTTCGTTTGGCCTTATTTACACATTAATTGAGTTTTTGGTCACTTAATGTGCATAATTCAAATTTGAACTACAAGCACGTGCTCCCGTGCACCAAAGTTGGTTGAAAATCACATTTGTGTCCTCGGATGAATTTCTACTCCCATGCAAAAAATGAGAATAAGATTCAAACATCTGGGCTTCGTGGCTCGGTCAAGAACATTGAGAAACTTGGTTTTAAAATCATAACTTGGCATGGTGTCATGTCATGGTAGTACCATGCCGTGGTAAAAAAATTTGGCTGAATAGGAACAAATTTTGGTATAAGCTTCTTGCAAATCGGAGCTTCTCTCAAGAAGGCTCGTGGTTCTGGGAGGGAACGTGTCACCTTTGTGTGCATAATTCAAATTTGAAATACAAGCACATGTTCCAGTGCACCAAAGTTGGTTGAAAAATCACATGTGTGTCCTCGGGTAAATTTCTAGATTCCATGCAATAAATGGGAATGAAATTCAGAATTCTGGGCGTCGTGGCTGGGTTGGAAACATTGAGAAACTTAGTTTTTTAATTCCTATAAATCCAAAACACACATGAAAATAATGAAACTTGGCTTGGTGCCATGACATGGCACCAACATGCTGTGGTAAATTTGCAGTCCGATTTGCGAAGGCGCACACATTAACAATCAACAATGCCATTTTGGAACAAGTGCTGTCACGTTACAGTCGGAAACACAAGTATTATTGAAACCGTGGGCGTTCTACTTACTAGTACCATTTACGTGCCGCCACGCGTCCCCATTTTTTATTAGCTAGGAGGCGCCGTGCAGGGTAGCTATTTGAGTACGAGAGGCGTGCGATCAGACCCCTGCGCGTGCTTATCGGGAGGAGAGACCTTTGACCTCCATCTTCCGTCCACCTCTCTCCCAAGGTCTCCATTAATGGCGCCCAAGCCTCTATTTAATGGCGTGGCTATGTCTCACTCGACTGAGATTTAAGGGAGAGAAAAGAAAATCTGACAGCACGGATCTTGATGTAAGATCCGACGGACCTATATAGCATCTACTGCGACTTATAGCACGACTGATGAATATATAAGGATGATTTTTTTTGATCAAAGAAGGGCTTGCCCCTTCCGATTTTCATTACTCAAAACCACCACAATTCACAAGAAGTTCAGCACAACTCCAGCCTAACACGAAGGACTAAAAGTACCAGATTGAAATCGCAACATCCCAAGAGGCCAACAAAGGCCAAACATCCGCGCTAGAACCCAACATTTCACAACCGATGACACAATAGACATCCTAAACCGATTATTACATCAAAAGAAACCAGGAAACTGAAGGAAGCCTAGCAGCAACTAGAAGAACAGCAACGCCAGGGTCGCCACAGCAAGAGTTTTCTTCTTCCAGCCTCGCAACATTGATCTTCCACAGAAAGATAAGGACGATTAACTGTCTTACATAATTAGAAAGATAATTCAAAAAGCCACAT
Organism: Triticum dicoccoides; assembly: GCF_002162155.2. Lineage (NCBI taxonomy): Eukaryota > Viridiplantae > Streptophyta > Magnoliopsida > Poales > Poaceae > Triticum > Triticum dicoccoides. The sequence continues at coordinate 485,392,173 of NC_041385.1, forward strand.
GCGGCTACGCCCGAAATATACAAGGGCAAAAGAAGAAGGAAGACAAGGATCTGGCTCGCTGATCTCTACTTTCTTGATGCATTGCTGCAGGCCGCGGGAACTAGTCTCCGCAGCGAGCGGCGATGAGCTCTTTCGTGTCCTCAAGACGCTGCTTGAGAACATCCACAGATTCCTCCACCAGCCTTTGGCGCTCGTTGCGGAGCATGTCATTCTCGTCCATAAGTTTCTTGACGATGATGCCGGTCCTCTTCAACAAGGCACTGGTCTCCTCCTGCTGGTATGCACTTCGGACGATCTTCTCCCTCAGCAGGTCGCGCTCGGCCCGGAGCCTCTCATTGCCCTCGCTTAGTTGCCGGATGACGCCGGTAGCCTGTTCAAACGAGGCTTTCACGTCGTCCTGCAACCTCGCCAAGCCGGAGATCTGATCCATCTGGCTATGGACGATCGCATGCATGCGCCTGTAACAGTCGTCGCCTGCCCACGAGAAATTTCCCCAGGCCGCCGCGGCGCGGTGGGACATCTCTGCTGCATTCGTGGCGCGGCGGGACATCTCTGCTGCTTCCGCGGCACGGCCGGACCAGTCTGCTGCATCGACAGCGCGGCGGGACCTCTGTGCTGCTACTTCCACGCGGCGGAACATGTCGGCTGTGGTCGCAGTGAGGCGGGACATCTCTCGTGCTTCCGCTTCCATGCTCGCCTCTCCCTGGTAGCAATATCTTGACCCAGAACTCACGCTGGCCATGGCAGACGCAAGGGAAGGATGCTGAATGACTTGTTTATTTTTGTGGATGAGGAGTTGAGGAGGAATGTGCAGTCATCTTGGCATACTAGTATTTATAACCGAGTACTAATATGCTCCTAAGTGGGAAACCGTTTAGGTTGTGATCGGTGTGAACAGGTTTGGAATTCAATATACTAGCGTGGTACTAATACGCTCCTAAGTGGGAAACCGTTTAGGTTGTGATCGGTGTGAACTGGTTTGCAATTCAATATAGCGTGGAGTAATTTGGAATGTGACGAGACACAAGCTCAAAAACTTGTACTCTGAGTTTAGTAGTACGTTATACAGGAAGAGAAGAGGTGCACGCACGCATTTGTCCTCTCACACACGCGTCTGTTTTTTCTCGAAAAGAAGGATGATGACCCCCGGCCTCTGCATCTGGGAGTCACACACGCATCTGTAGCTACAAATTGTAGTGTTCTCAACCATCCGATTGGCTCTATCATGGATGTACCTATATATTAAAACATGTCTAGATACATCTATATTTCGACAAATGGAAGGCATGTATTGTGGAACGAAGGGAGTGCTTGTCATCAAAATGAATAAAAAGGGACGTGTCTAGAACTAAAATACATCTACATACATCTCCTTTTATCCATTTTGATGACAAGTAGTACTTCTTACCCAAAGGAACTTTATATCCAACAGACACAAAATATCCGTTCGACTGTTGGAAATTACTGATCCGATGTCGAAGTAATTGCTGCAGCGCCACCAAAACCCACCATTTCTTAAGCTAAAGTAGACCAAGGTAATCCCTATATTAGCATATTACTAAGATAAACAGAAGGCACTGTCGAAATATTTAGGACGTGAGCTTGTCAATCTGAATGTGGAGGGACACAAGCTTAGCCCCGACCAGCAGCTTGGATGGAATTGTCAAGAAGGTCAGCTCCTGCACATCGACGTCGCCGGGATCCTTGCTGCTTGTCACCTCCATTTCCACCTCGACGACATCGGTCGTGCCTTTGGGCTCCCCCGGCGGGCCGTTCGCCCACAGCTTGGCCAAGTAGTGCGGCAGTGGGGATGCCCCCGCTCTGATGCAGACGACCGACACGGCGATAGGCGTGCCGATGTCGAGCACGCCTCCGACCAAGAAAAACGCACCGCGGTCCTCCTCCGCGAACAGCAAGAGGCGTGGCTCCGATAGTGGCACTTGCAGCTGGAGCACCTTGCCGTACTGGATCCTGTGCACAGGCATGGGATGCGCGGTGCTGATGTGGTGGTAGAGCGCCGGCGGCGGGCCTTCGTAGCCGCAGACGGGCACAGGGCATTTGTAGGGCGCGAGCGGACACACGCTCTGGTGATCGGCGAGCTTGTGGTAAGTGACGTAGAGCCCACAGCCTTTGTGCGGGCACTCCACCCTCACCGACGAAAGGACAGAGTCCACCGCCGTGTTCCGCAAGTCGAAGCCACCGCCGCGCTCGCACTTCTCGCACTGCCGCTGGTTCCTGGGGTGCTTGACGCAGCAGTCCGCGCAGGACAGGTGCCCTCCCTTGCACTGTAGAAATCAATCCAACAGCACATCAATCAAGAAACCTGCACCTTGCTCAATCAGCCGAACGGATGAGGTGTATTCGAACCTCATACACTGGAGGCGTCAAGGGGCGGAGGCACAAGGGGCAGTGGAGCACGATGAGGTCCATCGAGACCTTAGAGAGCTCCATCGTCGGGTCCTGTTCCTGTTCGGTCTGCATGATCTCGCCCTCCTCGTGCACAACCATCCTTCAAGGCGCATTAAATCAACACATGCAAGTACTATCAAAAGAAGAGTCACGGCATGCATGCATGCATTGTAATTAATGCATCAGTAAACGCAAATTATTGAAATATATCGAGTGCAGTGCTTTGATGTGTCGCGTCAACTCGTACATCAACGAGAAGTTTGATTATCCTCTCCCTCGTGGACTTAACTGCACCTGCCTTTGGCTGTATGACAGGTTGGCCACACACCTGTCGGGCCCACCTGTCATACACGCAAAGACAGGAGCGTCCCTCCCTCGTCCATGAGCGTGGTGGCTGGCAAGACTAGGAGAAGCTTTCGCTACACGCTCTCCCTCCCACACGTGGTGGACATGCAGCAATTCAATCGGTGCCAGATGGCCAGAAGTGTACTGTAGTACTCCTCCAGTGAAGTAGTACACCATCATTGTTCGACTTCCCGAAGAGGCGAAGAGCCAAGCGCAGCCCGGACGCTCGTGTGGCAGTTTCATGTGTAGAGTAGTCTAGATAGCGTGTACCGTGCTTGTAAGCTTAAAATCGTTGGGGTCGGCTCCATGCTATGTGGCCGTCTCGAAGTTTTTTTTAAAATTAAAATAGTCTTCTGGCCCTACCTATCACCCTGGTGATTGTAGTTTGCACAATCATCTGGTCAAGACAGGAATATATATTTTAATTTGTTTTTTTGAAAAGGGGGGACTCCCCGGCCTCTGCATCAGAATGATGCATACGGCCACATATATTTTAATTTGTGGCGGGTAAATGTTAGAGGTTGCAGCAAATATATTGTACACTGCGGGTCTTTCAGCCAAGTTTAGAGCCAAGCATGTGGGGCCAGTGCTATGATGTGTCGCGTCAACTCGTAGAACAAGGACAAGCTTGATTTTACTACACACCTTCTCCCTTGCCCATGTGCGCGGTTGCTCGCAAACGAGGACAGGCTTTTGCTTAGTAGTAGTACTTCTACAACAAGATATCTGTCCCGCTCGCGGTGGATGGACATGCAGCAGTGGATTCAACACTGTAGAAGCAGTAGTAGTAACATCATTGTTCGTCTTCTCGAAGAGGCGAAGAGCCAAGCACAAACCGAACGTTGCAGTTGCGAACATTGGAGCACGCATATAGCCAGGCTCTTGCATGAGACAAAATTGCTATGTGAGCCCACTATTGTACTAGTACGTACAACTACTTTCTAGTATAGCCCTGTAAACTAGAAAGGAGTATTTGCCCTTCTAGAGATTTCAACAAGTGACTAGACTACACCGAGACGGAGTACATATGGAGCAAAATGAGTGAATCTGCACCGTAAATAAATACGTACTAGTTCTATCGTTTTCCTCTCCGAGGTGCACAATATTGAGTATACTGATTAGTCTCTTTTTGACACGCATTTACGTTTTTTTGACACAGTACAGACGCAAGCGCTCATATACACGCGTGTACACTCACCCCTATGAATGCACACACGCACAGCACTATCATCTTGAAATTTACGAAGTCACCATAGGCACCTTGTCGTCGACGGGTCCATAGGTGCTTGAATGCCAAGGAGGAAGAGGGTAACGGTTCCCGAGACGTTGAACGGTCAATGATGCATCCTCAATTACATGTAGAGGGAATTAATTGGAGAAGCAGACTAGAGCCAGCACGATGTGAATGCAACAGAGTTTGGACTCTCATATAATAAAGGCGCCCCACCACTCCAATCCATCTACTCCCAAGTCTCTGCGCAACACTGCTCACTCTAATCCAAGACCAAGTGACCAGAAGCCACAAGCACCTATGGAGGCGATGGACGCGAGCGGCAGTCGGCTGTGCCAAATCATCCAAGGCGCCGGCCTGTGGCCCCGCACCGCACAACATTTCCAGACGGTGCTGGCGACCACAGGCATCGTAGCCCTCGCCGACGCCGGCTTCATCTCTCGCATGGATGACATGATGGTCAACTCCATCCGCAAGTTCACCGCCGTCAAGAAGCGCGCGGACAACCTTGCCGTACTGCTCCAGCCCGCGCGCCCAGGCTCCTCATTGCCTGCCACCCTCATTGGCCTACATGGTGACGAACTCTTTCAAGCCCTGGTGGCCCTGCAGGTGCCGGAGGTCGCGACGAAGAATGTGCACCTCGAGGCCGCGCTCGCCGCACAGTGCCTCGCCATGCAAGAAACCGTTGACCTGCACATCCACGTCTACAAGGAAATCGTCTACATAGGCCACTACAAGGCAAACAAGGACAGAAAGATGTTGGCCTTCTTCCAGCGGCTGGAATCTTTGGACGCCATTGTTCAGAAGCACGTCGACCTGGACACGAAAGCCGCTGCTACTTAAGCACCGTTTGGTGAGCTGGAGCCCTGAGTCCAGGAGGTGGACGTCGTCGATGGATGCATCTATTCTTCTTGCCTCCTGTAACCAGCACTGCATCGCCTCGTGGCCTTAATGTTTTATTAGTATAGTACTCCCTCCGTTCCCAAATACTCCCTCCGTCCCATAATGTAAGACGTTTTTTGACACTACACTAGTGTCAAAAAACGTCTTACGTTATGGGACGGAGGGAGTATAAGTCTTTCTAAAGATTCCAACAAGTGACTACTACATACGGAGCAAAATGAGTGAATCTACACTGTAAACTATGTCTTCATACATCTGTATGCTGTATTCCATTTGAAGTAGTATCTAAAAAGGCTTATACTTATGAACGGAGGGAGTATATGGCATTTTTTATTCCAGTCGTAACGTTTTCACTGTGAGGTGCGACCGCAGTTGAGCAAACCCACCCCACCCACCGGGCGTCGGCTGAGTTTAGAGAGTAGAAGAGAGAAACGAGGGAGGAGGGCTAGCTGTAGCATGGACGCTGTTGTCAGATGGGACTCGTGTTTATAGAATAGGAGTACTAAGCACTCGTGCCTCTTTTTTTTGAGGGAAAAATTAGTCGTATGTCTAGTACCACTAGTTGGGTGCGTGCGACCTATAGCTGTCATCACCTTAGGTCTACTTTTCGAACCGCGGCTATGCTTCACAGTACATATTTTTCACGCATTTATCCTCCTATATGTACTCCTAGGCTATTTCCATGTGCTCCCACTCGCCGATGTGTGGGACATAGAGCATCTGGGTCGTAGTGCATGCACGACTTGGAGCATATGCCGGGGTACTTTACATTTCAGACCTCACGAATTACATGCAAACCCCCCGCAGAAGAATAAATAAATCAATGAATTACTACATGAAACCGGATTATTTTCGTGGAAACCGGAGCACGTTCATTAAATTTTGGACATAACACGTTTATAAAAAATGACCAGACCTAAACCAGTCTAAGGGCCTCTTTGATTTTTCCCGAAAAAGGGCCTCTTTGATTCGCAGGATACTGAAAACACAGGAATGGGGAAAGTATGATGGCAATGAACCGAGATGAGGAGAACTCTAACTCAGTTAGAGGTTAGCGTTAGATTCTAACCCTGAACTAACTCTAAACCAAAGAGGTGTATGGATGGCAGGGTTAGATTGACAATAAATGCTCTATCTCAATAATTTGACTACTTTGGACCCTATTTTTAGTCAGACTAATATAATTCCCTTGGATCCAAGCACCCTCTTGGTGTGGTCGGCTCTTCTGTGGCCTCCTCCCGCTCACAATTGACATAAACGAACCATCTATACAATCAAGCATGCAAAACATGATAATTTTTACTTTGTCCATACAAATGAGATATCCCACTTAAACATACAAGTCGTCAATCAAGCTTCACAAAATAAAAAAACACTTCATGAAACAAAGAATGAGCTAACTCATCACGGAAGTTGTTCACGATAGGGAGGGAGCCCGGAGCCCCTCACGCACCGAGGGAGGTGCTCGCCATCGTCGCTCTAGAGGAAGGCTCTGTAGAGCCCAAGCTCCGGGAACCCCTCCGACGTTGGCCCTTGCGAGTTGAGGTCGACACCGGCATGGGTAGCAGGGCCGCTTGCTGCCGACTGGGAACTTAATCTTTGGGCCTCTAGAAATAATGCAAGCCTGTAACTAAAATACCTAGAAAGGTGAACTGAATCTTTGGGCCTCTAGAAATAATGCAAGCCTGAAACTGAAATACCTAGAAAGGTGAACTGAATCTTTGGGCCTCTAGAAATAATGCAAGCCTGAAACTTAAATACCTAGAAAGGTGAACTGAATCTTTGGGCCTCTAGAAATAATGCAAGCCTGAAACTGAAATACCTAGAAAGGTGAACTGAATCTTTGGGCCTCTA
>NC_041385.1:485399186-485409106 GCF_002162155.2 Triticum dicoccoides
AGTTGAGGTCGACACCGGCATGGGTAGCAGGGCCGCTTGCTGCCGACTGGGAACTTAATCTTTGGGCCTCTAGAAATAATGCAAGCCTGTAACTAAAATACCTAGAAAGGTGAACTGAATCTTTGGGCCTCTAGAAATAATGCAAGCCTGAAACTGAAATACCTAGAAAGGTGAACTGAATCTTTGGGCCTCTAGAAATAATGCAAGCCTGAAAATGAAATACCTAGAAAGGTGAACTGAATCTTTGGGCCTCTAGAAATAATGCAAGCCTGAAACTCAAATACCTAGAAAGGTGAACTGAATCTTTGGGCCTCTAGAAACAATGCAAGCTTGAAATTGAAATACCAAGAAAGGTGAACTGAATCTTTGGGCCTCTACAAATAATGCAAGCCTGAAATTGAAATACCTAGAAAGGTGACCTGAATCTTTGGGCCTGTAGAAAGATTTATTACATCCTCAAGCAGCATCAAACAATTCCATGCGTGCACCACAAATCTATAGCAAGTTTGATCAGGATCTACTTTTCCAAATCAGAATTAGCGCTAGAGCAAGCAAGATCAATGATATGGCTGTGAGACAGAGAAGGAACGAACAAACTCACCCCTCTCGCGACCTCCCTGGTAGATGCGCCGCCGCCGCGTACGACAAAGGGAGAAAAACGACTGGTGAAGGGGGAGCATGGCGACCTTCGAAGGTCGGAGGGAGAGGGCGGCCGGAGTAGGGCGGCGGAGGCCGGAAGGAGAGGGCGGCCGGAGGAGAGAGAGGGCGAGCGGCGCTTGGGCGGGCGGCCCTATGGGGAACAGAGAGGAGTCGTGCGAGGGGGGGGGAGTGATCTGGTGCGGGCAGGTGAGATTTTTTAGGGGAGCGATCTGGTGCAGGGAGGTGAGATTTTTTTAGTTCTCTTTTAGTGGGCCCAGGATAACTAACCCAATTAGAACCTCTCCACCGGGCTAGTTTTTTTAGCTGGGTTAGAGCAAACTAGCTCAAACTAACCCCTCTTGTTTCAATAATTTGAGGCTATTTCAACCCAAACTAGCTCTAACTCAGGGTTCCGAACAAAGAGGAGTGTTACTGTACATGCTACAGTGTGGACCATAACACATTGTTTTTATGGCCATATCACCACATTATTGTTTTCAACTGCTAGTTCACTGGGCTACCGTGGTTCACACGGCTGGTTCACTGGGCTGCCGTGGTTTGCACTCCTCCGACCTGAGTAGTACTCCCTCCGTTCCTAAATATAAGTCTTCGTAGATATTTCACTGTGGACCACATACAGATGTATATAGATGCATTTTATGTGTAGATTCACTCATTTTTCTCCGTATGTGGTCCATAGTGAAATCTCTCCAAAGACTTATATTTCGGAACGGAGGGAGTAGTATAGTACTAGTATATACCGCATCTTTCTTTGCTCCTTCTTACTACTCCGACATGTGGGAGAGCCAGCATCCGGGTGGATGTGTCATGCACCAGATTAGAGCGTGGAACGGAAGGGGGGCATCACCCCGGTCTGAGCGCCAGTAATTCATGACTATAGTGAGTGGTCATATCACAAGTCTTTCTAGCAGTAACGCGCCGTCAAATTGCATAGCCCCACTCGCTCACCCTCCTCGCCTCTTTGTCAAACCGCCTACCCGAAAACTGCCGCGCGTACTGCCCGGGAAAAGCCCCGCCCTCAACTTTTAACTACGTGAAAATAGTTCGAGCTTGTTCGTTCTATATAAATACAGTACTTACTGTATGTTTATTCACCCGTGGGATTGTTCAATGAATGGAGGGGCGGGGAGCACAAGTGAACAATACTACCTCTGTCCGGGTTTATTGGTCCCCATTGTATTTCGTGCCAAATTTTGACCATAGATTAAACTAAGAAAATGTTCACGCATGTCACCAAACATTATATTTTTCAAAACTATGTTCAAATACGAATCCAATGAGATAATTTTTGTTGACATGCATTAACATTTTGTTAGTTAAATCTTTAGTCAAAATTTGGCACAAACTATAAAAGGGACCTATAAACTAGGACGGTGGTAGTACTCTGGTAGTAAGTAGGAGTCGTAGAGTAGTCACCTTAAATAGAGAGTTTCTTTTCTTTAGTGCCACGTACACAAATTGAAACGCTTGTTGTGGAGAGAAAAAAGACAATCACTCCACTATATATGGACGCAGGGGCCTGAGCGCTTGCTTTACTAGGGTTGCTCTCTTCATTCTCTCATCCTCTCCAGATATAAACAAAACAGCGGTAGCGACATTTTCTCTCTGCTCACCGCTGGTCATAGATCCGGCCGTATCCCTTCGGCCGGTGTGTGTAGAGGACTAAAAGGTGCATCGTTCACACGGCTATCACCGTCGAGGGAGGAAACCCACAGCTGCCGGAGGGGCCTGATCCTCTGCCCGTGCCGTTCTCTCCGACACAGCGCCGGCTCGGGAGGTCCTCCGACCCTTCTTCCTCCCAGCTGTATTGTCCGCAGATCCGACCTGCCGCCGCCAACATCCCGGCGACCCTCAGGTATAAGTTCTTCGAAAGCGGCCTTGCTCTACTGCCCCAGCTCCCAACGTGTCTGCATGTGCATCTTTTTCTACTCCCATCAGCTCTTCCAAAGCCACCTAAATTTTTAGTATTATTAGAGGTAAAGCTACTTCATGCATTCGAATCTAGGGCTTTGTTCAAACAACGAAGAAAGGGGGGAAAGTTGTAGCATGAATCTAGGACTTGATTCAAAGAGGAAATAATACGGTGAAAGTAGTAGAGACCGGATACCCAACCGGTCTCTTGGTTGAAAAGGGAAATAATGGGAAAACGCAGTACAAACTGGATAAGGAACAGATCTATTATTGGTTGAAAAAAGGATAGAAAGTGGCGGCTGGTGGACAAGTCAACAGAGTATGTCCAGGATTAGATTTGCTGCCATCACATAGTAAAAGGTCTCCAGGATTAGATTTGCCGCCCTTACATAATAAAAGGTCTCAGGATTAGATTTGCTGCCCTCACATAGTAAAAGGTCCCAGGATTAGATTTGCTGCCCTCACATAGTAAAAGGTCTCAGGATTAGATTTGCTGCCCTCACATAGTAAAAGGCCTCCGGGATTAGATTTGCTGCCCTCACATAGTAAAAGGTCTCCAGGATTAGGTTTGCTGCCCTCACATAGCGTGAACAAGCTCGACATCACCACTTTATGCCTCCTTGTAGGTACATTGTGCTGATGCATCCATTGTCGCATGTCCTTATACCAACCTTTTGCTGTTTTTTTGCGGGTAAACCAACCTTTCGCTGTAAGGGTGCATGTAAAATGAAGCGATCACACTGTTACCTTAGGGACATGTCTAACCAGTGTTATTGTTAATCTAATGCCTCCAGTGATAAGATGCAATTAAACTGTGTTACAAATGGCACTCCTGATGTTTTCCCCAGTATGATAAGTAAGTTGCTCCTTTACGCTGCTGAGTGTCCTGGTGTCCCCACGGTCCCATGCCCTTAAACCAACTCTTTAGCTGTTGTTGATTTACTGTGTCTGGTAAACAAGCAATGCCACCATTAAAGTAATCCCATATCTGAGGAATCTCATTGTCGACCGTAATGCTTCTGGTAATATGAAGCATTGCTGACGTTTTAAAATTTCGACTATCCTTGTGTGATTGCCATGAACATAATTAAGATGCTTCTTTTCATTTTGTATATGTTTCGTATATTCTTATTGACCAGCAACAGTTTACATTCTATCATTTTGTGTAGATAGGGATATCCATTTCACCTTGTTGCTATTGTGACCTTTTGGTGAACTGCACAAAACACTTTTTTTTTGAATGAGTGTCTTGTGCAGTTCAACTAAAATGTCACGTGGGCAACATCTCTCAATTTTGGTAGAACTGCACAAAATGGTTAAACTAAAGTGAAACCATGCTCTCATGTCTCCTTGTTTGTGCTATGCAAACATGCTGTGCAAACAGGAATACTCTACTATAGATGTTGTGACGGTCAAGAGCAACATCTCTCAATTTTTGTGGAACTGCACAAAATGGTTCAACTAAAGCAAAATCATGCTCTCCTGTCTCCTTGTTTATGCTATGCAAACATGTTGTGCAAACAGGAATACTCTACTATAGATGTTGTGACGGTCAAGAGCATTCGCCAAGTTCTTCGATTGTATGACATGGCTAGCCTAGATGGATTTAATCCCGATATTCACTTTATCAAAAGGCTCTAATGGGTTGGTTCTGAATCTTGCAAGCTGGGAATCAGTGAGATGTGTAGGCATCTTTGTTGTACTTATTATTTGAATCTTATTTGTTGGTTCTGAATCTTGCAAGCTGTGAATCAATGAGACGTGTAGGCATCTTTGTTGTACTTATTATTTGGATCTTATTTGTTGGTTCTGAATCTTGCAAGCTGGGAATCAATGAGATGTGTAGGCATCTTTGTTGTACTTATTATTTGGATCTTATTTGTTGGTTCTGAATCTTGCAAGTTGGGAAACACGACATGATGATGCAGAAGACAGCAACCATAACAAACAATTCAAACTTGGTAGTATTATCTTTGTGAAAGTGCGACAAATGTGTTGATCGTGTGCGTCCTGAGAATAATAATTCTAATTGTTGTGCATGTTGATCCCGTGGCACTGATAGAACGAGCCAATGCATTGCTTGTTTTAAGTATAAATTTCTATTAAAGCTAATTAAATTTAAGTAAAGTGACCACTAACTCATGTTATTACAGTACCAATACAGACCCGCTCGTGAACCGACGTGTGGCTGGAGTAGGTTTCTTAATGGAGGCGTTTGAATGCGCCGAGGGTGCATCTTCTGCCGGGTGTGCAGCGGACGAGGGAGGGGTAGTAACTGTTGTTGCCTGTACACACTCAACTTACTGTTGAATCCAGTTCCCCAAGAGCTGAAAAACGAACTGCTGCCACCTACACACTCGTTCACTTGAAGAGACTCCAATGGCGATCCGAGGGGTGAGCCTGCTGGATATGGACTTCAGCAAGGAGTTAGTACGCTGTTCAGTCATATGGCTGCACCAAGTTGAATGTGATGTACACCAATGATACAGACTCGGTGAAGCTCTGCCTCGCCTCAGTCCTATGGCTGCACCAGCTTCTGGAGCATTTGCCCGTTTCATCGGCAGCGCCGACTGCACCTTCGCTACGGTGGAGAGAAGGAAGAACGCGACGATTCGGCCATCTGGTGCGACAAGCTTGTCGACATCCAGAAGCAATACAAGATCATCAGCAACGGGCAGGAGAAGGACTCCGTGGTTGACCTCGCTGAGACCATCATCGACCCCTGATACGCCAACATGAAAGAAGACGACCTGAACACGTGGGAGGTATCTCTGAATCTAGCCTACATAACCTACGTGGCCAAGGACGCATACGCATGCTACGACATGTACAGGCAGATCTTGTACATGAGGGCGTGTTTGCTTCCCGTAACCGACGAGTACACAGACAGCCGCAACGTCATGATCAAGCGTGCCAGGAAGGTCTAGATGTTGTACTTTATCTTTTTATAAGCACCTTTATCATCTGAGTGTTTCATGCATTAGCCTATGTATCGTAATTATCTGTTTTTTCCGAAATATTTCTTTTAAGAACCTATTAACCTGATTGCATTTTTAGTGGCTATTTGCTAATGTATGTAAACTAGTTCACTTGTCCGTAAAAAAAACTAGTTCACTCGGCTGCCGTGCTTTGAATCTCCTTCCTCCCAACATATTCCTCTCCTCAGGTGGACCCAACAGGTCTCTGAATTTTCTCCCACTTTCTTTTTCGATGTAAACTGAGTTTTCCCCCAGTACTTTCCCCTAGAACCAACTCAACTGTCCCACGTCTAGCCTAAAAAATAATAATACCCCACGTACTATTAACTCAGCAAATTAAAATAATATTTTATTTCGTAAGTTGAAAGTTCTTACAAAATAATAATAATAATTGTTTATATATAACTTGCCAAGTTAACTCCTAGTGATTGCGTACAAAAGCTTGCAAAGATTTTACTGATGTGCAATCATGTGTTTATGTTTTTATAACATTTCTCCGTCTAGCCCAACATGATATTTTCACCCAGCCCAGCAAGTCCGTGGATTTCGAGAAAAATGGAAATGGGATTTAAACGGGCTACATAGATGCTGCATCATTGTTTCACCCAGCCCACCAAATGGACTAAAAAAACAAATGGACTGGCTGACATGTGGGCCAGTAGGTCGAAGCCTAAGAAGGCATTGGATTTACATCCAACGGCCGGCATTCTTCTTCAATCTCTCGTCTTCTCCCCCCATCGCTATCGGAACCGCCTACTCCAGCCTTCGGCGTCCAGCGGCGTTGTTTTGCGCTCCTCAGTGAAACGCTACCCCGCCGACGGCTAGGCCATCCCTCCACTCCGCACCTCCTATTATTCTCTGCCGAGTGTAGGCCCACCCCGCACCAGAACCAGTCAAGTTTCCCACTCCTCTCCGTCTGCGACTCCACTTCCGCGTCTTCCCCATCTCCGGGTCATTCCAGTCTGGGGCCTTGCTGTCGTCCACCACCTCGGTGCGCTCGGCGCGGCGTGGTCAACATACGAGAGTCATCGGAAGAGGACTGTACGTGGAGAGCCTGACGGCTGGGACCCACGAGGTCCATGGTCACATGCAAGGAAAGTTCCTCCTTATTACGCGTTGTATGTGCACTATACGTGGGAAGGGCTTCTGTATTTCGTGAAAAAAATGTCCCCCCGCTGATAGGTCGGACCCACCAGCTATATCTTTGCACGCAAGGAAGTGCCTCCTTATTACGCACCAAAAAATGAATACCCCCTGCTACCTGGGACCCACCATAGTGGGTGGCTGACTTGTGGGCCTACTAAGTTGATGAGGACGGAGGGCTTTGTCAACTTAGTCAATATGAACGATTTTAGCTCCAGTGACCATACGATGTCCATCCAACGGCCGTAGTGCTTCTTCAACCTCTGGTCTTCTTGCTCCAGCCGCCCAAAGCAGCGTCGGTCGTGCCGCGTGCTCCTGCCTCTCGTGGTCGGCTGTGATGCCGCGGAGGCCTCACCGCCCCCTACTACTCCCACGCTGGCCCAGGGTATCCCTCTACTCACCCACACCCCCTGTTATTCTACGGCGACAGCAGCCTCACGCCGCAGCCAAACCAGTGAACCCTCGTACTCCTCTCCACATGGGCATCCACTGCCGCGTCTTACCCGGCTCCGCGTCATCCCCTTCCTAGGCCTCGCCGTCGTCCACCGCCTTGGTGCTCTCGGCGCGGCGTGGTCAATGTGGTCAATGACCGACTTCCATCGGAAGAGTATTGTACGTGGAGAGGCTGACAGCTGGGTCCAAGGCCACAGACCAGTTTTTTTGTGATTTGCCAAGTAAGTCGCTTTGTCAGGCCTGTTGGGCTGCAAATCTTTCAAGACGAGGAGAGCTTCATTCGGCTGGCCGAGAAAATGGCCTATCAGTAATGAGAAATGGGATATACATTTTTAAAACACATCAAACCAGCAATTAGTTTCGAATATCTTTTTTTCATTTCGAGATTTTAAATTACATTAATTTTTATGCATGGAGAATTTGTTGGTTTTTATATTGATATACATTTATTTTTAAAATCAGTTTGAATGTGAGTCGAAATTTTGGGATTAAAAACAGTTCGGACCGCACCGAAATATGCAAAATTTCGTATAATTTTTTAACCGTGGCCACAATATGGGTTGTAATGCTAACAAAAAGAATATGGGCTCCAAACAAAACCTTATGAATTAGAAAATGGGCTGTAAATTATTAGAAATAATGGCAGATGGGCTGTATGCTGTTTTCCACAGATTTGAGGCTTTCCTAAAAAAAGGTTGACGCACAAGCAGTGACTGTTGGATGGCCATCCAACGCCGTCGTGCTTCTTCTATCTCTGCTCTTCCTGCTCCAGCCGATCAAACAAGCGCCGGCGGGACTACCTGCTCCCTCCTCCCCGCGGTGGGCTGTGCTGCAGCGCAGGCCTCACCGCCCCATCGTACTCCCATCGCTGGCCTAGCCATCCCTCTACTCACCCACACCTGCTGCTATTCTCTGGCGACGGCAGACGAAACAGTAAACCCTCGTTCAGTCGTACTCCCCTCCGCGTGGGAAACAACTGCGGAGTCTTCCCTGCCTCCATGTCGTTCCCTTCCTAGGCCTCGCCGTCGTCCACCGCCCTAGTGCTCTCGGCGTGGCCTGGTCGACGTGGTCAACGACCGACATGCATCTGAAGTGTACTGTACGTGGAGAGGCCGACAGCTGGGTCCACGGCCGCACGCAAGGAAATGCCTCCTTATTACGTGCAAAATAATGATTCCTCCACCTGACATTGGGGACCCACCGAAAGGGCCTCAGTATTTCGCGAAAAAAACATTACCGCCGCTGACAGCTCGGACCCACCAGCTATATCTTCGCATGCAAGGAAGTGCCTCCTTATTACGCACACAAAAAATGAATACTCCCCCTGTTAGTTGGGACCCAGTATAGTGGCAGGCTGACTTGTGGGCCTACTAAGTTGACGGGGACGGAGGGCTTTGTCAACTTAGTCAATATGCACGATTCTAGCTCCAGTGACCGTACGATGTCCATCCAACGGCTGTAGTGCTTCTTCAACCTCTGGTCTTCTTACTCCAGCCGCCCAAACCAGCGCGGGTCGTGCCTCATGCTCCTGCCTCCCGTGGCCGGCTGTGATGCGGCGGAGGCCTCACCGCCCCCTACTACTCCCACCACTGGCCAGGCCATCCCTCTACTCACCCACACCCCCTGTTATTCTGCGACGACGGCAGCCTCACACCGCAGCGAACCAGTGAACCTTCATACTCCTCTACGCGTGGGCATCCACTGCCGCGTCTTTCCCGGCTCCGCGTCGTCCCCTTCCTAGGCCTCGCCGTCGTCCACCGCCCTGGTGCTCTCGGCGTGGCGTGGTCAACGTGGTCAAGGAACGGCTTCCATCAGACGTGGACTGTACGTGGAGAGGCTGACAGCTGGGTCCACGGCCGCAGCAAGGAAGTGCCTCCTTATTACGCACAAAATAATTATTCCACCACCTGATAGCGGGGCCCACCGGACGGGCCACCATATTTCACGAAAAAACGTTCCCCCCTGACTACTGGGACCCACCAGCTACACCTTCGCACGCAAGGAAGTGCGTCCGGGCAAAAAAAATGATTCCCCCCCCGACTGCTGGGACCCACCAGCTACATCTTCGCACGCAAGGAAGTGCCTGACAGTCGGGACCTACCTGGTCGAAGCGTACGTAGTGTTGTCATTCTGGTCGCGAACATGTACGTACATATTGGTGGATGTAGAGGCGCGCACGTGTCGTAGATGTAGAGGCGCGCACGTGTCGTAGTAGAGGCGCGCACGTAGCATGTACACGTACGTACTGCGGCGAGGGTGCAAGAAAGAAAATACGACCATGTACGTACACACGGGTAGGGTCTCAAACGCCTACTCATGCATACGTACATGGCTGGGTCGGAACGGAGAAACAACGTCGTCGTCATGTTCATGGGGAGGCAATGGAATGTGTCGTGTTCATCGGGAGGCAACAGAACGCGTGGGAGCCAACCGGATGGGTCGGAACAGAATGCATGGTCATGTTCATCGGGAGGGCTTGGACGAAATAGGCGATGGAAACGAGGCCTGGCGTACCGCACAACGGAGGAAACAGCCTTGTGTTCGACCGGCCACGTTCGAAACGGGGTCTTGTTGATCGGGAGGGGCCTGGCGTACCGCAAAACGGAGGAAACGGTCCTCCTACGGTCGAAATGGGGGTCCTGTTGATCGGCAGGTGTGTGGCGTACCGCAAAACGGAGGAAACGGACCTCCTACGGTCGAAACGGGGGTCCTGTTGATCGGGAGGGGTGTGGCATACCGCAAAATGGACGAAACGGACTTGTGTTGGAGCACTAC